>NC_040012.1:2272127-2524582 GCF_000972845.2 Larimichthys crocea
GCCGGGGCTGCTATCGGGCCTGCCAGACGCTGTGGGCAAACAATAACAGCCCCAGTTTAAAGTCCTCATTGTTTCTGCTGCTGCTGCTGCTGCTGGCCTCGTTACTACACTTACACTCTATGGATTACTTACTGAAAATGTAATTACAGTGAAAAGCAGTACAGTATTAATAAGTGCACTGTCATGTTCCTGCTTCCTGACGGCTTTGTTATGAGACGGTAACACGCAGTTCGAGGTTATTCTGCAGCGTCTGTGTGATTTTTGTTGCATGATGCATGAAATCTAACTGTGTTGCTAGGCAGAATAAGTCGTTTATCAATGTGGGTAGTGTTGGTAACGTTGCTTCCTGGTACAAAGCTGACAGTGGGGAAAAAAAAAACAGGTGCAATTTGCCTGTTATTCACTTCTTCATCTCTCTTTTCTTTCCTTTTTCCTCTCTCTCTCTCACGCACCACAACACTACACTATCTAAAGTAGCTCCGTCGTGCTCTTGCGGGACATCCCAGCCTGCTGTATGCAATATGGAGACGTGACGGCAAAGCACCGAGGAGGAATGACCGATCTTTTATGTGCAAACTGACAGGGAGAAGTAAAGGATGCATGATAATTCACCTGCTCGCTCGCTCACACTACGATGGCATACCAAGCCCGGTTACGACACCCGTACCTCCTCGTCTGGAAACTTCTTCTCCCTCCCTTTCCAGGCAAAAAGATTGGCAGGACTTTAAAGTGAAGCACGCTGAGTAAGGATGCACTGCAGGAATATGCTCCGAAGACAGAAAAATCTCAGTGACTGAATGTCTGAGAGTATCAAGGTTTGAAGCAGTGAAGCGACGTCTTTCACAGCACGTGATGTGGTCACCTTCACCACTGGCCGAGCGTGAATACAGCGTCCACGCCCTAGATTGTTTCAAACGGATAAAAATACAAGCCAAGTGGGTGAGAGTCACCCTGGATGAGAGCATCTGTAAAACAAAAGTACCATCACCGTAATAATTACTCTCCCCACCCAGAGAGATTGCCCAGCGCCCGGACAACTGCCTGCTCTGATTGGTCGAACAGCTGGTTACCAGGAGAAAAACACAGGGAGGGGGATTACCCAGGAGGCCTGTACCGCTGCTTATGGGCACTGTAAGTGTTCTCAAAGCAGATGCTACAACTACTACAACTACTAGGCCTTCAACACATGCGTCCTGGTATTTTGGCACCATGACTGGCATAGGAAAAGGGCTGGGTCCACCCATGCCTGAGGGACACAGACAAGTCGCTTGTGATTAGTAAAAAAAAAAAGGCCTGAAGTCAGCTGAGCAAAACCATTCAAGAAGCCAGCACGGCCACAACAGTCTTCTTTTTCTGCGTGACAGAAAATGAATGTCCTGTTGTCGTCTAAGTTCACCGCGTAAATGAGTAGTTTAACCCCAGAGGACGTGATACACATCCACTTCATGATGGCTCAAAGTGAGTATCTATTGCCTCGTAAACTCCTTTAAAGTGTAGCCGAGCGCTGGCACCAAAGTCCACAAGAGACTGACACTTAACTTAATGTTTAACCACCTTTTTATATATACACACGCCATGCCACTGGCTTTGAAACGTTTCGCTGTACGAACTTGAGCAAATTCAGCCTGGCTTTTTCTGCCACTGTCATACTCCCTAATTACTACAGTCACAAAGCATGAAAGGGTTTTTTCCTTTCAGCGCGGAGGCACGCGATGGCATGAACGCAGGTGCTGCAAAACTGACAAGCCTACTGTACAGGCGTATGATGACAAAGCCAGGAGAGCGCACATCATTTACAGGACTGACTGACTGACTGACCTCGGGGCAATACTCTGTTGTTTTAGCAAAGTGGAGGTAACATGGCACTGCATCAGTGAAGGCATTCCTCCTTTTGTGCCCATTATCCTTATCTTAGAAGAGGTGGAGGCGAGGGGACTCAATCAACTTTAATTTGACCGCAAAGTGCACTTAAGAAACAGATCAACTATGAATTTAATTGTTTTGTTATACAGGTTAACGTTCTTTTATTTATAGAAAGGTGACAGACTTTTACTCGTACCACATGTTCGTACTGAGTTGTGTTTGGAGATCTGATCTCTCTGAGGTGCTGTGTGTTTAGTTATGTACTTTTTTTATTTTTTATTTAGCATTTTTAGACTACTATGTCTTGTAATATTATCTGTTTGTCTTGTCTTATAATAATAACAATATACATTTTATTTCATAGGCCCTTTCTGTCCCCTAAGGACACCTTAAATAAATGAGAGTAGACAGCAACAAACAAAAAAAAACATAAAAGTATTCACATTACAAGAATACAACATTAAAAACAGTTAATGCAATTGAATCAGATGGAAAGGATATTTTAAAACAGTGGTTTTAGGATTAAAGGATTTTTTAATCTGAATGGGACCTTTCCTGTTAAATAAAAGTTTTATTAATAATAATAAAATAATAATATTAATAATAAAGTGTCCAGTCACTCAAGGCCAACAGAAAAACATTAACACTGACATTACAGCAGCCTGTGTGTCCTTTAATGGAAACATATGTTAATTATATGTATTTAAACAAATAGGTTATTTATTTCTGCAGCCAGTTTATGTTTTAATTAAGTATTTATTTAAAAAAACTAGCCGGTTAGCCAAGGCCGGCTAATCTGTCAGCTACCAGCTGGCCTGTAGCCCTGCTAGCCAAATCAAAGCTGGCTTACGCTTTGTGCTGACGCAACAAATGTTTAACAATCACCAGCTTTATCTGCACAACACGCTTCCAATTCAACACATAATGATAATAAAGTGGTGAATAACAGGCTAACTACTTTATGTTTATGTTTTTTTAGGTTTGTTTTCAGCGGCTTTGTTGAATGACAGCTCGCTTTAGCCATGACAGGGCGAAGCAGAGGCGCGCGGTTTAACGGTTATTTAACGGTTTGAATTCAAAATTCAAAAACAGTCTCAACGGCTGACTGCGAACTGAAGGGCGGTTAAATAACCGTTTTTATGTTAACTGGTTGCGTGTTATATAGTTATAGAAAGTTGCCCCCTTTTTTTGAGAAGCAACGCAACCTCCCGTGAGCAGGTCAACCGTTGCTAACGGTGCTGCTAACCGCCGTTAGCTCCCAAAGACAATCAAAAAAAAAATGGCGTGGAAAGGAGGGGGACTGTTTGTTAGAAATCAGCACCGACATTAAATAAAACTCACCCCGATGACAACCGTTCGTCCCCTTGAAACTTGGATGTATCTGTCTCCTCTGGTCACCTCGGAGCTGTTCAGGGGCCTGAAACGGCACATCACTTTGATGGTGCACTCCGCCGGGTCGGCCCTCTTCCACACGGGCTTTAGCGAATGGAAATTCACCGACACAGAAATTCAAAAGTGTCCGTCCGTGTCCTCCTGTCGGGGGGGGGATAAAAACAAAGCGAGGCCGCCGAGCCCCTTCTTGTCTCCCGAGCTCAGGTTCTAGGCGAATTAGTGCGATTATCTGTCGGGCATTCAACACAATAAAATGTTTTTTTTTTTCCCTCCTCTCAATCACTTCCCCTCCTCCTGTTAGGAAGCCATGATACCGGCGGATCAGCGGCTGGCCACCTCACCCCTCCTCACCCTCCTCACCCTGCTCACTCCTCCCCGCTGCTGCTGCTGTGGATGTGGTTCACCATGACTCACCCCCGGCGCTCCCCTCCTCACTGTGTTATTGTAAATAACATAACATCTATGACATATAAATATAAAGCATATATAGAAAACTCCCATAAAGCATAATATCAAGATTCCTTCACAACAAAACTTGTTATTTTTGTTAGAAGAAGAAAAAAATACATACTTATTAATCCCTCAATGGGGAAATTCTTTTTTCACTCTATTTTATTTTATTTATTTTTTACATGCATTTTTAACCAGACACACACACACACACACACACACACATACAGTACAGCACAGCACTTGTGTAATGCTGCTGCTGCACCTTTTAATTTCCCAGGCTTGGGATAAATAAAGGATACTATTTATTTATCTATCTATCTATCTAAGCTATCTATCTATCTATCTATCTATCTATCTATCTATCTATGCAGATGTGGGAGGAGAGATGGTGGAGTGATGGGCTCAAGGGCACTCGGCAGTGCCCAGGAGGTGAACTGCACCTCTCCAGCTACCAGTCCACCTTCCATATTTTTGGTCCATGTGGGACTTGAACCGTCCCTATGGACTAAGCTACTGCCGCCCCCCAGTTTCCCATTTTTGGAAAGAACTTGAGAACTAATACTGTGTAAAACAAAACATAAAATCAGCATTCAAGGGGAAAAAAACATTATTACTTATTTTGAATGTATATCTATATTATCTATTTTATTAGAGACATTTCACACCATAAATGTAAATTTCAAGATTCACACCATCATTTAAGCTATTTTTGATTGAAGTTGATTATTATTTTAAGTCTCTTAAGTTAATGAATGATGAATGAATATTCATGCGATATTTCCAACCAGTAACCTGTCACAACAGTTATAACTAGAACTTTATTTATATGTAAGATACAAAGTCTGTCACATCTAAGTTTTATTTTTGCTTTCTGTTTTTGATCCTTATTATACTATCATGTAACTGTGCTGGTGCTATTTTACTATTGTACAATGTGAACTAGTATGACTGATTCTTTAATTAAAATAAGTTGGGTGTTGTTGTAATGAAATATTCAATATCAGTTGGACATCAACACAAATACACACACATCAGCCTTTAAAGGTAACGGTGAATATTCTATATATATTATATTCTTCTTATATTATTAAAAGATATTTGTACTTTACTTCAACTCTCCTACATTTCAAAGAGAAATGTTGTACTTTTTACCCCATTACATTCCTATTCACATATATGCAAAACATGTGATCAGCTCATAAAGACATGTCCCTTGTTGTAAATGAGACTAACCAGTTATATATAAATAGTTTTGACATGGAAATGCTGCTTGCATGCTAATGCATCAGAAATAGCATTTTAATGTTGCAGCTTTTCAAGTTGGAGCCATTTTACATCTGTTGAGTAGCTTTATCTTTATTTATTTATTATTATTTTATGGAAAATATTAATTTGAAAAAGTAATTAGTAAGAGACAGGTGTAGCGGAGTAAAAAAAATACATATCTGACTAGAAGTAAAGTGAAATTAAATGAAAGAAGTCCAGTACGTATCGGTACCTAAACACTGTACTTGACTGGGGTACTTGAGGAAATGCATAGCTACTTACCACTATTAGACGCACTACAGCGAGTGAAACAGTCCTGATCTTTACCATGACAGCAGTCAGTCTGAGCCCCTTTTTAGGAAATAAGAGACACAATATGGTAAAATTATTGCATAAATGCATCCAGTTCATGTCCAGTGTCCTCAAATTCAAGTATTTGTCCACTTCTGTCCAGAGTTTTATGTCGATATTTAATATCTATTTCAATTTTGATGAAGTACCATGACTTATGAAGTATATATTCCACTGGATTTGCTGTTTTATTCAACCAGTTCAACAATGACTTCATTAATCTGCTAGAAAATGTACATAATGATATTAAACGTAAGATGATACATACTGTTGCAGAGGACTTTATCATTTATCATCATCCACCCCAGCATACTATCATTTTGTTTGACTTTTGCTATCAGTCCACTACATTTCAATGGGAAATTATTATAAAATTGTATATAGATTTCTGAATATATACAATATTCACTATCAGCATCAGCAAAACAAAACAGAGACCCCCATGTAAAAACATTTTCACTACACGCCTCAAACAAACAAGCTCAACTTTAATACCCTCATATGATCGGATTAAATGAAACATGTTAAATGTAAATAAACATACATCTTATATAACTCTCTACTGAGTACATCATCTTCGAGTCTTACCACTCAAACAGATAGCATTATTGTCCACCATTTTTTATGCACTCTGCGCTTCTAATATTTCTGAAGTTTATTATATTTTTAATAGCTACTGTCATTTTCATGTTCAAATACTAATACATTTCTTTTCTTACAGTATATTCGGTGGAAATTTTGATGTGAGATGCTGACTTGCCTTTTTAATATTCTATCCCGTGAGCTCATAAAATCAGATTCAGTGTTAAAGGTTAACTGGTACACGGAGAAGTCAGATGACTGCAAGAGTGTGACACCTCTGCCACTATTCAGATCAGGACTGTTTCACTCGCTGTAGTGCATCTAATAGTGGTAACGTAACTATGCATTTCCTCAAGTACCCCAGTCAAGTACAGTGTTTAGGTACTGATACTGTACTGGACTTCTTTCATTTCATTTCACTTTATACTTCTAGTCAGATATTGTATTTTTTACTCCACTACACCTGTCTCTTACTAATTACTTTTCAAATTAATATTTTCCATAAAAAAAAAATAAATAAATAAATAAAGGTAAAATGCTATTCCTGATGCATTAGCATGCAAGCAGCATTTTCATAAACATAAACTATTTTATATATAACTGGTTAGTCTCATTTACAACAAGGGACCATGTCTTTATGAGCTGATCACATGTTTTGCATGCTATATGCATGGTATCTATAGTTGTCATATAGATGTAATGGGGTAAAAAGTACAACATTTCTCTTTGAAATGTAGGAGAGTTGAAGTAAAGTACAAATATCTTTTAATAACTGAGCAGACCGCAGTATTTTCCGCCGCTGTGCTACTCGTCTGTGAGTAAACGTATATCTCCATTTTGATATTCACCGTTACCTTTAAAGGCTGATGTGTGTATATTTGTGTTGATGTCCAACTGATTATTGAATATTTCATTTACAACAACACTTTTTTCCCCCACACTTTATTTTAAATTAAAGAATTCAGTCATACTAGTTCACATTGTACAATAGTAACATAGCACCAGCACCAGTTACATGATAGTATAATAAGGATCAAAAACAGAAAAGCAGAAATAAAACTTAGATGTGACAGACTTTGTAATCTTACTTATAAATAAAGTTCTAGTTATAACTGTTGTGACAGGTTACTGGTTGGAAATATCTGCATGAATATTCATTAATTCATTAACTTAAGAGACTTAAAATAATAATCAACTTTAATCAAAAATAGCTTAAATGATGGTGATAAATCTTGAAATTTACATTTATGGATGTGAAATGTCTAAAATAGATATATATAGATATATATTCAAAATAAGTAATAATGTTGGTTTTATTCCTTCAATGCTGATTTTATGTTTTGTTTTACACAGTATATAGTTCTCAAATTCTTTCCAAAAATGGGTAACTGGGGTGAGGCAGTAGCTTAGTCCATAGGGACCGGTTCAAGTCCCACATGGACCAAAAATATGGAAGGTGGACTGGTAGCTGGAGAGGTGCCAGTTCACCCCCTGGGCACTGCCGAGGTGCCCTTGAGCCCATCACTCCACCATCTCTCTCCACATTCGCATAGATAGATAGATAGATAGATAGATAGATATACTTTATTTATCCCAAGCTGGGAAATTATAGTGCAGCAGCAGCATTACACACAGTGTCTGTGCCCTTGTACTGCATGTGTGTGTGTGTGTGTGTGTCTGGGTTAAAATGCATGTAAAAATAAAATAAAATAAAATAGAGTGAAAAAAGAATTTCCCCATTGAGGGATTAATAAAGTATGTCTTCTACTTTCTTCTTCTAACTATAAAATAAATAAGTTACATTTTCAGGTTCGGTTTTTACAAAAGCTACATTTGTTATTGACATGAAGGAATCTTGATATTTATATTTTATATGTTATAGATGTTATGTTATTTTACAATAACACAGTGAGGAGGGGAGCGCCGGGGGTGACGTCATGGTGAACCACATCCACAGCAGCAGCAGCGGGGAGGAGTGAGCAGGGTGAGCAGGGTGAGGAGGGGTGAGGTGGCCAGCCGCTGATCCGCCGGTATCATGGCTTCCTAACAGGAGGAGGGGAAGTGATTGAGAGGAGGAAAAAAAAAAACATTTTATTGTTGTTGAATGCCCGACAGATAATCGCACTAATTCGCCTAGAACCTGAGCTCGGGAGACAAAGAAGGGGCTCGGCGGCCTCGCTTTGTTTTTATCCTCCCCCCCGACAGGAGGACACGGACGGACACTTTTGAATTTCTGTGTCGGTGAATTTCCATTCGCTAAAGCCCGTGTGGAAGATGGCCGACCCGGCGGAGTGCACCATCAAAGTGATGTGCCGTTTCAGGCCCCTGAACAGCTCCGAGGTGACCAGAGGAGACAGATACATTCCCAAGTTTCAAGGGGACGAGACGGTTGTCATCGGGGTGAGTTGTATATTTAATGTCGGTGCTGGTTTCTAACAAACAGTCCTCCTCCTCCTAACGCCATTTTTTTTTGATTGTCTTTGGGAGCTAACGGCGGTTAGCAGCAACGTTAGCAACGGGTTGACCTGCTCACGGGGAGGTTGCGTTGCTTCTCAAAAAAAGGGGGCAACTTTCTATAACTATATAACACGCAACCAGTCCACAATAAAAACGGTTATTTAACCGCCCTTCAGTTCGCAGTCAGCCGTTGAGACTGTTTGAATTTTGAATTCAAACCGTTAAATAACCGTTAAACCGCCGCCTCTGCTTCGCCCTGTCATGGCTAAAGCGAGCTGTCATTCAACAAAGCCGCTGAAAACAAACCTAAAAAACATAAACCATCAGTTAGTTAGCCTGTTATTCACCACTTTATTATCATTATGTGTTGATTGTGAAGCGTGTTGTGCAGATAAAGCTGGTGATTGTTAAACAGTTTGCGTCAGCACAAAGCGTAAGCCAGCTTTGATTTGGCTAGCAGGGCTACAGGCCAGCTGGTAGCTGACAGATTAGCCGGCCTTGGCTAACCGGCTAGTTTTTTAAATTAAATACTTAATTAAAACATAAACTGGCTGCAGAAATAAATAACCTATTTGTTTAAAATACTCTACATGTGACATATAATTAACATATGTTAACATTAAAGGACACACAGGCTGCTGTAATGTCAGTGTTAATGTTTTCTGTTGGCCTTGAGTGACTGGACACTTTATTATTAATATTATTATTATTATTATTGTTTTATTAAAACTTTATTTAACCAGGAAAGGTCCCCTTCAGATTAAAAAATCTCCTTTTCAAGAGAGTCCCACCTGTTTTAAAATATCCTTTTCCATCTGATTCAATTGCATTAACCTGTTTTTAATGTTGTATTCTTGTAATGTGATATACTTTTATGTTTTTTGTTTGTTTGTTGCTGTCTACTCTCATTTATTGTAAGGTGTCCTTAGGGGACAGAAAGGCACCTATGAAATAAAATGTATTATTGTTATTATTATAAGACAAGACAGACAGATAATATTACAAGACAGAGTAGTCTAAAAATGCTAAATTAAAAAAGTACAATAAAAGCCATGAACTCAACAACAGCACCTCAGAGAGATCAGATCTCCAAACACAACTCAGTACGAACATGTGGTACAGATAAAAGTCTAAAAGTCTGTCACACTTTCTATAAATAAAAGAACGTTAACCTGTATAACAAAACAATTAAATTCATAGTTGATCTGTTTTCTTAAGTGCACTTTGCGGTCAAATTAAAGTTGATTGAGTCCCCCTCGCCTCCACCTCTTCTAAGATAAGGATAATGGGCACAAAAGGAGGAAATGCCTTCACTGATGCAGTGCCATGTTACCTCCACTTTGCTAAAACAACAGAGTATTTGCCCCGAGGTCAGTCAGTCAGTCTGTAAATGATGTGCTCTCTCCTGATGCTTTGTCATCATACGCCTGTACAGTAGGCTTGTCAGTTGTTTGCAGCACCTGCGTTCATGCCATCGCGTGCCTCCGCGCTGAAAGGAAAAAACCCTTTCATGCTTTGTGACTGTAGTAATTAGGGAGTATGACAGTGGCAGAAAAAGCCAGGCTGAATTTGCTCAAGTTCGTACAAGCGAAACGTTTCAAAGCCAGTGGCATGGCGTGTGTATATATAAAAAAAAAGGTGGTTAAACATTAAGTTAAGTGTCAGTCTCTTTGTGGACTTTGGTGCCAGCGCTCGGCTACACTTTAAAGGAGTTTACGAGGCAATAGATACTCATCTTGAGCCATTCATGAAGTGGATGTGTATCACGTCCTCTCTGGGGTTAAACTACTCATTTACGCGGTGAACTTAGACGACAACAGGACCATTCATTTTCTGTCACGCAGAAAAAGAAGACTGTTGTGGCCGTGCTGGCTTCTTGAATGGTTTTGCTCACGCTGACTTCAGGCCTTTTTTTTTTTTACTAATCACAAGCGTACTTGTCTGTGTCCCTCAGGCATGGCGTGACCCAGCCCTTTTCCTAGTGCCAGTCATGGTGCCAAAATACCAGGACGCATGTGTTGAAGGCCTAGTAGTTGTAGTAGTTGTAGCATCTGCTTTGAGAACACTTACAGTGCCCATAAGCAGCGGTACAGGCCTCCTGGGTAATCCCCCCTCCCTGTGTTTTCTCTCCTGGTAACCAGCTGTTCGACCAATCAGAGCAGGCAGTTGTCCGGGCGCTGGGCAATCTCTCCGGGTGGGGAGAGTAATTATTACGGTGATGGTACTTTTGTTTTACAGATGCTCTCATCCAGGGTGACTCTCACCCACTTGGCTTGTATTTTTATCCGTTTTGAAACAATCTAGGGCGTGGACGCTGTATTCACGCTCGGCCAGTGGTGAAGGTGACCACATCACGTGCTGTTGAAAGACGTCGCTTCACCGCTTCAAACCTTGATACTCTCAGACATTCAGTCACTGGAGATTTTTCTGTCTTCCGGAGCATATTCCTGCAGTGCATCCTTACTCAGCTGTGCTTCACTTTAAAGTCCTGCCAATCTTTTTGCCTGGAAAGGGAGGGAGAAGAAGTTTCCAGACGAGGAGGTACGGGTGTCGTAACCGGGCTTGGTATGCCATCGTAGTGTGAGCGAGCGAGCAGGTGAATTATTCATGCATCCTTTACTTCTCCCTGTCAGTTTTGCACATTAAAGATCGGGTCATTCCTCCTCGGTGCTTTGCCGTCACGTCTCCTATTTGCATACAGCAGGCTGGGATGTCCCGCAAGAGCACGACGGAGCTACTTTTAGATAGTGTAGCGTTGTGGTGCGTGAGAGAGAGAGAGAGAGAGAAAAGGAAAGAAAAGAGAGATGAAGAAGTGAATAACTGAGGCAAATTGCACCTGTTTTTTTTTTTTCCCCACTGTCAGCTTTGTACCAGGAAGCAACGTTACCAACACTACCCACATTGATAAAACTGACTTATTCTGCCTAGCAACACAGTTAGATTTCATGCATCATGCAACAAAAATCACACAGACGCTGCAGAATAACCTCGAACTGCGTGTTACCGTCTCATAACAAAGCCGTCAGGAAGCAGGAACATGACAGTGCACTTATTAATACTGTACTGCTTTTCACTGTAATTACATTTTCAGTAAGTAATCCCATTAGAGTGTAAGTGTAGGTAACGAGGCCAGCAGCAGCAGCAGAAACAATGAGGACTTTAAACTGGGGCTGTTATTGTTTGCCCACAGCGTCTGGCAGGCCCGATAGCAGCCCCGGCGCTCATGTTCTGGGCAGGGTTAATTGCCAGGATGTGGCTAGCTTGGAGTGAGTTATCAGCGTCTTTTAATTGCTGCTGGTCTGTGTTTAGGTCTGAGGACAGGAAGGTTATGAGCCGGACTTTGAATAAATGTAGCACTGGTTAGGATGCTGTAGCTTTTAATGCCAGACGGCGACGTATTTGTGGTTGCACCGTGAGTTGTGAGTGTGTTTACACATGCCCTGAACAAGGATGTGCTAATCAGCAGCGTGTCCCCCAAGGTGACAACAGCCGCTTGGCAACATTCTCACCCTTTTCCTGCACTGACGATAACTGATCGTCTGCCACTAAGGCATGTATGTTTTGCAACCTGGGGTATCGCATGCAAAGCGCCATAAACTCTCAATGCATCACAGCTAGAACCCCACCCATCATCGGGCCGGAGAGTCAACTGGGACTTCAAACCTCTAAAAGCGGCGCACCGTCTCAGTCCAAAGTCAGAATTGCCCGTAGCATCAGTTTTATTACCTCGTGGTCGCCTTCTTGAATCCAGCTATCGATTGTTTCGAAGCTCACCGTCTTGTTTAGTTCGTTATAAATGCTGAGCGGAGATCGTCGGAGTTTAAACGGGACGAGGAGCTGCATCATTTGAGTTTGGCACCGGATCTTTGTTGCATGTCATCGCTCCATCGTCTCTATCAAATAAACACAAACGTGTCTGAATAAATACTTGCTGATTAGTGAAACTCACATTTTTGAAAATCTAGGTACAAACAGGGATGAAACGTGTGAAGGGTCAGTATGGACTGTGTGCATATGACTATTCTTTTACTGAAGTTATGTAAGTGGATCTGTTTTTGTTGGGTCACTGTCCGTTACTGATGTTACTGTCGGCCAACGGAAACACCTTTCAGATGTGAGGTGTTGAACTGACATTGACGTCGGTGGTTTGGTGAAACAAAGTTACTGTGTTAGTGTTTTGTTAATGTTGTTGTTGTTCTTCTTCTTCTTCTTCAGGGCAAACCGTACATGTTCGACAGAGTGTTCGGGTCAAATACAACACAGGAACAAGTGTACAACGCCTGCGCCCAGAAGATTGTAAAAGGTGAGGTGACTTTTGTCAGTCTTATCAGTTTGTTTACACTCCAGACCTGCCTTTAGTTCAGTCTGTCACTTAGGAAGCTTTTCCTCGCCACTGTTGCCAAATGCTTGCTCATGATGGAACTGTTGATCACAGCACAGTTTAGATCTGCACTATACGGAAAGTGTCATGACATAACTTGAATTTGGAGGCTTAAGTATTGAAACCATTTGAATTCTTGCATCAACAAGTTCTGTGTTGTGTCCTGTAGATGTTCTGGAGGGATACAATGGAACGATTTTTGCATACGGGCAGACATCATCTGGCAAAACACACACCATGGAGGTAAGGAAGACGGCCACGTGCCGATGTTTATTTTCTAATGAAGTGCATCTTATTTTTGAACAGAAATCTTCAATTCACTTCATTCCAGTCAGTTAATTGTCTCTCTGTTTGCAGGGGAACCTCCATGACACAGATGCAATGGGCATCATCCCCAGGATAGTGCAAGATATCTTCAACTACATCTATTCCATGGACGAAAACCTGGAGTTTCATATCAAAGTGAGTCTCGGAAAAAGTGTCCAACCACCAGTTGAGAAACAGTTCTGCAGTTGTTAGACAGGCACCGCCCCTTCAAAGAGACATGAAGGACATATTTAACCCCCAAAGTCAAACTCCAGCTTCAGACAGTTTAATATTTATGGCTGACAAACACAAACTGTGGGTGCTAACACAAAGACACCTACTTCCTGTTTAGCAGTTTTCTATTACTCAGCATTTTTCTCAGGACAGAAAACAAGTGATGGAGAATGCTGACGTGTAACGTGTCGCTTTCTGTATCATGTTTCCTGGCTGACTTGCCACCGTTATTGTTCATCTCTGCTTTTAAGTAACAGCACATGGTGTTAAACACTTACTGTGTTGAGAATGATTGGACTAGATTCTGTTTAATGAAGTATTTTTGCTGTTGAGAAAATACCTAAAAATGTCCAAAGAATATTATAAACTAGGCTCAAAACACTTTGATACATCTGGTTTGTTTCTCTCAGCTGGGTTGTCCAATAATAAAGTTCTTTCTCTGTTCACAGGTTTCATATTTTGAAATTTACTTAGACAAGATCCGGGACCTTTTGGATGGTAAGTGAACACTGGACTCATCGTCTCTTAAAGTTATACTGTATCTGACGTTACAGAAAGAGATGTAAGGGATGTTAGCTGTAAGCATACAGACTTTTATACATTAATAGTGTTTGAAGCAGGCCGCTCCAGGCTGGTGTCATAATGAACTTTAGAAACTTGAAAATGAAAATATCTTTTTGTTGTATCTTATTTTATCCTTTAAAGTTCTCATATTATCCAGTACTTTATTTGTTTCACAGTACATGTAGCTGATCTGTTTCAAGTCCTATAAACCGTCTGAGTGGAAGAAGCTTTCTGGCTCATTGTTGGGAAAGATTTTTGAATTTATTATCAGTCATTCCAGTCAAAGACCATTTGAAATGTAATAACCAGAGATCTTCCAGACTAGAAGTGGGAATAGATATAACGGGAAAGGATATAAACAGAGTTTCACTTCCTGTCTATATTAATGTGGTATAAACACAGTAGGCCATGTCAATTTTAATGACACCCTCTTCCTCTCGTCTTCAGTGTCAAAGACCAACCTGTCAGTCCACGAAGACAAAAACAGAGTACCCTACGTCAAGGTGAGAGCTCACCTCCCGTCACGTGTCGAGTATCTGGTAAAACCTGTTTGTAAAGATAAATAGTCTCACCTCAAGTTCTGCTTCTGCTTTAAAGGGCTGCACTGAGAGGTTTGTCTGCAGCCCAGACGAGGTCATGGACACGATCGATGAAGGCAAATCAAACAGACACGTAGCAGTTACAAGTAAGATGCTGCCCTGTTGTTTTCCAACCATCTGCAGCACAGACGTCTGGAGCTTTTGCACTGACCTCACGGGTGTCCTTTCTCCTTGTAGACATGAACGAGCACAGCTCCAGGAGTCACAGTATTTTCCTGATAAACGTCAAACAGGAGAACACTCAGACGGAGCAGAAGCTCAGCGGCAAACTTTACCTGGTTGATCTGGCTGGTAGTGAAAAGGTACAGAGCATCAAAGCAAAGTTAAACCATCCATCATAATCCATTAACCTGCGGGTCACTTTCTCGATGAATCGAGTAGTTGTTTGATCCATAAAATGTCATTTGTCCTGTATCATCTGCCCGAGTTGGGTTCAGATTCAGTTTCCTCTTTGTCTTGAACGTTGAACTGCACGACACCTCGTTGAGTTGATTGTCTTTGATTTTCAGGTCAGTAAAACGGGAGCAGAGGGAGCCGTGCTGGATGAAGCCAAGAACATCAACAAGTCTCTGTCGTCCCTGGGAAACGTCATCTCTGCTCTGGCTGAAGGAACGGTCAGTAACTCCGACTCAACCCTCTTCAGTCGTGGAGACTTTAGTGTTGTTTCTTTGAATCTGTTTGAATCTCTTGATCCGTTTGTTGGATATTTTGTGGTGCTGTTCTGTTTTTAATGAGTCATTCGGAGAATTCGGTGAATGTGTTTCCTGAAGTTACTTTGATTCCGTTAACCGCCTCGTCAGTTCCTCTTGAAGCCTTACATCAGAGCATAATGAGCCTAAATGTGTTTTTGCTGTTATCGTTCAGCTTATTCAGCACAACAAACGTTAGGTCTGTTATTATAACCTGAGGTGATGACTTTCCCCGACTGTTTTTATGGCGTTTTTGAAATGACAAACATTACTGTTAATGTATCAGACAGAAGGGAAGTCTTCTGTTCAGCAGCTGAGCAGCCCAGAGCGAGGTGTGCATCTGGAGGACCAGCATCTTTTCCAAATATCTCACTGCGAAAGTGCCATTTTCAGCCGTCCACAGGTCCTTCTGTGCCACAGAAATAACTCGAGCAGATAAAAACTCTCCTCCAAGCAATGTTTTGTTTTGCCGCTTCACAGCGATTTCACACTTTTCCCTTTAATCAACGAATGTTTTGTTCTAAGGCTCCCCCTTCGCTCCGTAAACAACCTGAGGCGGACAGCTGCTGATATATTTGATGGTCCAAAACAAATGAGCTATTGTACAGAGATGTCTCACTCCCAGGCCGAGCATAGTGGTGTCTGAAGAAATACAGCAGACCGCTGCAGCTCGGCTTGTTTTCGTATCAATACCGTTAATTTATCAAGTTAAAATCAACCTCCATCTAACTTTGCTAAACTCATGAGAGCTGTAACCGAAGCCATCGCATCCTGTTGGCTCGGTGCTGGTGAAACCACAGACGTCGTCTTGGGTTTCAGGACAGCAGCAGCATGTTTAGGAGTATTATCCAAGCTTAGAGAACACAACACTTTGTTTTTTTTTTACTAAGTCTGGGGTCTGTCAAGTGCAGTAATATTGTCAAATAACTCCTAATCAAGGTGGTCTGCCACTCAGATCTGATGTATCTTTTATTTGTGATCAGTTTAGCTGAGAGATGATTAAATTTATTTTGTATTTTGTATAAATGTATTCTTTTTTTCAGCAGGGATTGTCTGTTTTTCAGAGGAGCTGTAATTTGCTTTGTGAGAGGTTTTCTACCACTCGGGCAAAATATGCTTAGTCACTCATTTTGTTAAACTCTTTAGTGATGAATAGAGAAAACTGAGGACTCAAAAGTTTTCCCTCCAGGGTCCGTTGATTTGTGCTCTGCTCATGACATTCTCCTGTACGTATCTTCTGTGTATACTAGGCCTACATCCCCTACCGAGACAGCAAGATGACCCGTATCCTGCAGGACTCGCTGGGTGGTAACTGTCGAACCACCATTGTCATCTGCTGCTCGCCTTCCTCCTACAATGAGTGCGAAACCAAATCCACCCTCATGTTTGGGCAAAGGTCGGTAGGCCAGCTGAATGAAAAGAAGACATACCTCTGTTATTTCTTCAGTTTGAATTGAGAACTGTGTAATCAAAAGCCACATGTATTCACAATCATTGTCACAGTTAGTCAAGAGATTTTTGAAGGAATAAAGGTGAATAAAATGTCCTCATTACTGCCTCTTCAGCAGAATAAACTTATTTTCTCCACGTAGAGCAAAGACCATCAAGAACACTGTCACCGTGAACATCGAGCTCACAGCAGAGCAGTGGAAGCAGAAGTATGAGAGGGAGAAGGAGAAGAATAAGACCCTGAGGAACACCGTCACCTGGCTGGAGAACGAGCTCAACCGCTGGAGGAATGGTGAGGACGGAGACCGTCTCCGAGCTTTACAACTTTTTATATTTTGGTGTTTGAGGTAGAAATTTTCCGCTGAAGTTTAGATTGTGAAACATTGGTACACTTCTTTTCCATAGTTGAAATGCATTAACGTAAACGTAACGTGTGTTTCCACCTCAGGCGAGAGCGTTCCAGTGGAGGAACAGTTTGACAAGGAGAAGGCCAACGCCGAGGTTCAGGCCCTGGACAACATAATCAACGACAAGCCGGCCTCCACGCCCAACGTGCCGGGCGTTCGCCTCACCGACGTGGAGAAGGACAAGTGTGAGGCTGAGCTGGCCAAGCTTTACAAACAGCTGGATGATAAGGTGAGGGAGAGGACAGGAGGTTTGTGACAGAGCTATGAATGCTGGTTTGTAGACTTGGACTTAAATATACAGTTTTATACAGTGCTTACACCTTGAAACAAGAATACTTTATAATGAAGTTCATCATAACATTGAGAGAGAGGCAAGGCAGCATGACCTGTTAATATTAATGTTTTCTTCTTTCCTTATAAAATATTTGAACACACATAAACAGTTTAATTATTTAGATTTGAAACAGTTTTGTCCACAAAAGAAGAATTAAATGATTAAAATGTCTGTGTAGTCGATGTTGCATCACAGGAGAGAATTACTGTTGTAACGATTTTTCCCCAAATTAACCTTCAGTTTGTTTGTCCACTCCAGAAAAGTGTAACTGACCTGAGATCATGACGTGTGTGTTTAGCTGATATTCTGTGATTCAGTTCCCGTCGTGCTAACCTTCTATTTCTGTTTTGCAGTTTTCAGAATACTTATCTAAAAAAAAAAACAACGCACCTGTTAGTTTCAGCTTGATAAAGGCGTTATTGTGCACAGTGAAACAGGAAGCTGTGCCTATTTAAATCTGCACAGATTTTGATGCTTAGCCTTCAGTTTCCGATGACTGGTGATTCTTTATCAGCAGTCACTGCTCAGAGGGTTCTTTGTCTCTTTCTTTCAGCCACAGCATTTTGTTCTACATCTATGAAACATGAAGCTTTTCAATGTTCGTCCGTCTTTTACTTAGCGAGGGTTGAGCGATCACTATTAAATAGAATTATGCTCATTTCTCCTCAACAAATTCAGATTCATTCATTCATGTTTTGTTTGAATGCTGACATTGCTGTGTCTCTCACAGGACGAGGAAATCAACCAACAGAGCCAGCTGGCTGAGAAGCTGAAGCAGCAGATGCTGGACCAGGATGAGGTGAGTGCTGGTGGTCCAACAGGTGGAGGGAAGGTGCAGGTGCAGCCCTGATGCATTTTAAAACAGGTTGCGTGATTACACTTCTCTCCCCCCTCCGCTTGCAGCTTCTAGCTTCCTCCCGCCGCGATCACGAGAACCTCCAGGCAGAGCTGAACCGCCTGCAGGCGGAGAACGAGGCCTCCAAGGACGAAGTGAAGGAGGTGCTGCAGGCTTTGGAGGAGCTGGCCGTGAACTACGACCAGAAGAGCCAGGAGGTGGAGGATAAAACCAAGGAGTTTGAGGCCATCAGCGAGGAGCTTAACCAGAAATCGGTGAG
Source organism: Larimichthys crocea (assembly GCF_000972845.2). NCBI lineage: Eukaryota > Metazoa > Chordata > Actinopteri > Sciaenidae > Larimichthys > Larimichthys crocea. The sequence continues at coordinate 2,290,570 of NC_040012.1, forward strand.
CTGGAGACGGAACACTATTCAACATGTTTCATTTATTTTAAAACAATAGACAGACACATTGAAACAGAGAATGAATGATGAATGCTCTCTCTCGTTCTGCAGTCCATCCTGTCGTCTCTGGACTCTGAGCTCCAGAAGCTGAAGGAGATGTCCAACCACCAGAAGAAGAGGGTGACAGAGATGATGTCTTCACTGCTCAAAGACCTGGCTGAGATTGGCATCGCCGTAGGCAGCAATGACATCAAGGTACTGAGACCTGAGTCTTTTACAACACTGTCTACAGGACGATAAGATAGAATCTGTTCTATCTCTTCAACTTTCCTCTCCTGCTCTTCCAGCAACACGAGGGCGGCAGCGGCATGATCGATGAGGAGTTCACGGTGGCCCGTCTCTACATCAGTAAGATGAAGTCAGAAGTGAAGACCATGGTGAAACGCTGCAAGCAGCTGGAAGGCACCCAGTCAGAGAGCAACAAGAAGATGGACGAGAACGAGAAGGAGCTGGCTGCCTGTCAGCTGCGCATCTCCCAGGTATGCAGGAACTAACCACTGGAAACCTACACTCTGCAGTGTGTGTGTATACAAAATAATTAATTAAATTCGTGAATCCTCATAAAGATTGTCTGTATAAACATCTGTGTTATTTCTTCTGTCTCCAGCATGAAGCTAAAATCAAGTCGCTGACTGAGTACCTGCAGAACGTGGAGCAGAAGAAGAGGCAGCTGGAGGAGAACGTTGACTCTCTCAACGAGGAACTTGTTAAGATCAGCGCTCAGGGTACGTCACTATTCAAGAGATGTAGTAGTAACACATACTCACTTAAAGTCCTCCAAAAGATTTCTACTGGAGGTAAAATCCCTCCTAACAGGAACTGACGCTAAAAAAGTCAGGAACTTTTTAATCTCAACATTATCCAACTTGAAAAACTTGGTCGGGTCGGTTTCAAAACTTTTTAATTGGAACCGGCTCCAAATTAATTAAGAGCAGGAGGTTTTTTCTTTTAGCTTTTCACCTCCAGTTGTTGCTGATGCTGCAGTATTCATCTGTGTGTTTATAATATGGATGAGCAAAAACATCTGTGCTATGGTGAAAGGTGTAGAAGGATACGTCTGTGAAAATCTGAATTTAGTTGTTTCTTTCAGTGTATTTTAGTTTCTTAATGTGAAACAAGAATCTGGTTGAATTTATAACCCAGATCAATAAGTGTTCTTGGAGTTCAGACTGAGGTCACTGTGTTTATGCCTCTGTTTCTGTCCATTACAGAGAAAGTCCATGCTATGGAGAAAGAGAATGAGATCCAGACTGCCAATGAAGTCAAGGTAACCATTAACTAACACATCAACTCAGTGCCTGTTGGTCTTTTACTGTTTGTTTTTTGTGAAATAAACATATGTTGTGTGTTTGTGTGTGATCAGGAAGCGGTAGAGAAGCAGATTCACTCTCACCGTGAAGCTCATCAGAAGCAGATCAGCAGCCTGAGAGACGAGCTGGACAACAAGGAGAAACTCATCACCGAGCTGCAGGAGTAAGACTTCAACTTCTGACATCATCGCTCTGTAGTGTGATGTAGTGAACAGCCATAGCTAGATAGAAGTTCATTTTTTCATCTTGTAACAATGATGAAAGAATACTCACTGTTTACATATTCACAGATTCAGTCATTAAGTTTCTCTAAATGTGACGCCGTGTTGTCTCTTCCAGTCTGAACCAGAAGATCATGCTGGAGCAGGAGAGGCTCAGAGTGGAGCACGAGAAACTCAAATCCACCGACCAGGAGAAGAGCCGCAAGCTGCATGAGCTCACGTACGTTTCTCACACACACACACACACTCTGTTGACTCAGTATAGTTCAGTTTGATACCAGATGCAATATACATGCATCCATTTATGTGTATGCAGGATTTGAACTGTTGTTGTTGCTTTTCAGGGTGATGCAGGACAGAAGGGAGCAGGCCAGGCAGGACCTGAAGGGTCTGGAGGAGACAGTGGTGAGTTCATCGGAATAATCTGATATTAAAAGCACTCACTGTGGTCGCTGGGCTCCATTCCTTTACTTTATTGTTGAGTTGACTTCTTGTAAATGACAAGAGGGAGAAACAAGTCGAACCAGTCATTTTCATTTTGTTTCCATTCAGCTAGAGAGAATTTACAGTAAACATTATTATGTAGCATTAAGGTTTTTAAAATGTTGGGACATCAGCTCACATTTGCTGTTGCAGTTAGTTTCTTTGATCTGAAATAATATCTTCAATTCTTTCAGCCTGTCAATCATCTCAATCAAGTTTATCCTCATCTTCTTCTTTTTGTCATTTAAGGCCAAGGAGCTGCAGACTCTGCACAACTTGAGGAAGCTCTTTGTCCAGGACTTGGCTACCAGAGTGAAAAAGGTGACCCGCTATGATTAAGATGTTCTTTGTTTGCTATGAAACAAACATGGCAGTTCCCCAGCTACAATGTCAGGATGACTGAAGTGTCCCTCGGTGTAATCTCTAAGTTTGAATGTTTGTTGTCTTTGTGCAGAGCGCTGAGATGGACTCAGACGACACAGGTGGGAGTGCAGCTCAGAAACAGAAAATTTCCTTTCTTGAGAACAATCTTGAGCAGCTCACCAAGGTTCACAAACAGGTAAGATGTTAATGTGCACACCCAGCGACGGTTTCCGCGCACGCTTCCTCACTGACGTCAGCTGTGAATGACAGAAACGATGTAAAACGATGTGAACTGTCCCACAGCTGGTGCGTGATAATGCAGACCTGCGCTGTGAGCTTCCAAAACTGGAAAAGCGCCTTCGTGCTACGGCTGAGCGGGTCAAGGCCCTTGAGTCTGCTCTGAAGGAGGCCAAGGAGAACGCTGCCCGCGACCGCAAACGCTACCAGCAGGAGGTGGACCGCATCAAGGAGGCCGTCAGGGCCAAGAACATGGCCAGGAGGGGACATTCGGCCCAGATCGGTTAGTAACAAATACACACCTTCTGCCAAGAGTGCACAGTTTTAATGTCCAAAAAACTCCAGAGAAAGAGACACAAAGAGAAGTGAAGTACACAAAAGACTTGTACATATATTCATCTGTACACCTGAAACGGCCCGTCCTCACTCTCTCCTCCCCCTGTCTCTTCCCCAGCTAAGCCGATCCGGCCCGGCCAGCAGCCCGTGGCATCTCCCACACACCCCAACATCAACCGCAGTGGAGGAGGCTTCTACCAGAACAGCCAGACGGTGTCCATCAGGGGAGGAAGCAGCAGCAAGCCAGAAAAGAAGTTAGTGGAACACGAGTTTTTCTTTTTTCCACAGAGATAAAGAGACAATGTCTCATTTAGGAGATCTAAAGGAACTAAAACGAAAATGTTCCGGTGATGGTAAAGAACCAAGATGCTGCATGTAGATGCATTAATAATTAATATTCTCTTCATTAAGTTTCCAACTTTGATTCTGGATGCACCACGGTAAACCATCCGTTTAAGGCAAAATGCCATAAAATCTTTAAATATGTAAATCTCTGTGTACATGACTGGCATGTTTTTTGCCGTTTACTGGATCTGATGACTACAGAGTGAAAGAACCAAACACAAACACATGACAAACAAATACCTTTATTTGTCTTCAAACATGAAGTTAACAAACTGCTTCGCAGAATTAGAATAAGCAAACACTGTAAGGTTAAAAGAATAGACAACAATATAATGAGGACAGACCCGTACACAAATACAGTCAAAACAAAAGAACACTAGCACACTGAGTCATACAAGTATTACTGTAACCAGGTTTTAATGTTTGTTTTTGTCACACAGCGACCTCAGGACTTGACACATCTTCAGTCTAACTCGTCAGCTGCATGTTTGATGGTAGCACTTGTATGACACTGATCGTTTTCTTTCTTCCTGTTTCTCTGCAGCTGAAGAACAGCGGGACAGAAGGACGACACCACTGAAGAAGCCAATATCACCCCCCGCCCACCCCGACAACCTGTCATTCCATTACAGCGAACAGGCTCCTCGTCGCTGCTCTGGAGCCACGAAGGAGTTTCTGAATTATAAATATATATATATAAATATTCCTGGCCTGTACAGCTCCAACCTCCCCTCCAACACCTCCACCCAGTTCCCCTCACTCCCCCCCCAACCCAATCATGACTTATCTCTTTTTCTCTTACTGGATATAATAAAAAAGAAATTAATGTAATTTACAAAAGGCAAGGTAATATTCTTACCCACCGAACCAAACGCAGTCTTGAGCGCAGTCTCGGCAAGCGAAAAACCGCGAGCACCTCAAAACGTGTCGCTTCGGTTTTTCTTTTTGTTTTTGCACAGTCTGTCGTCATCCGTCGTCGTGCGAGTAGTTCTGCACTGTGCCACGCTGAATGTAAAGGGTAGCAAGATCTGAAGAAGAAAAAAAAAACACGACCTGAAACTAAACATAAAAAAAATAAATAAAAAAAGGAGACCCTACCAGGAGAAATAGCTTGATCTTATAGGCTAACCTCTGTACATTTCATCATGACTATTATCGGTTGTTAACCACACTTTTCTCTGGATAGATTTTACATGCTTCTTTAAAGAAAAAAAACGACAAAAAAAACAACAAAACAAACTGTAAACGGTTTTGAATTGACTAGATGGCGTCGAGCACTACTGTTCTGTCCGGTCTTGTACAGATGTAAAATTGGCACTGCTGCACATGCTTCCCCGGAGGTCGAAAGAGAAACAGACGGAGCGAGCTGTACGGGGGAAAAAAGGGGACACGGCAAAAAAAAAAAGAAGGATTAAAAAGTTAAAAAAAAAAAAAAAAAAAAAAAAGCCAAGACGTGCGACAGTGTACTGTAGATGTATTTAACTAAATACCTGTGGAGGCCAATTGTTTTTATCATTAAGTTAAAATAAAACCTATACTCGTTATTGGTGACTTCGTGAGAAGGATGTAAAGAATGTAGGACGGGAGAGAATGATCCGGTCAACACGACAAACTTCCACCTTTTTTTAGCCTATGCTAAAGTAGCTAAATGTACTGTTTTTACTTCTCTCCGCGTTAACGGACGCTATTTATATCTCTGTGCACATTGGAGCACATAGACTGCAGCCGTGTAGACCGAGATAACACACACACACACACACACACACACACACCACAATGCTTGTCCTGTCCTAGCCGGGTCGCTGTCACTCACTCATCTCCCGTTTTTTTTGTTTTTTTTTTGTAGTTGTGAACCCGAACCTGTCGACTCGAGATTTCTTTTCAAGGGTGCCTCGCTTTGATTTGTTTTTCTTCTCCCCTCTTTCACCCATTTGGTTGTTTCTTTATAGATGTAGGACTGTACCCGCCCCCCCTTTTTATCGGTTGTACATTTGCAGAAAGTGATGTGTTTTGCTGGGTTTTTATGTACTGTATTTCTTTAATTGTTCCATAGATCATGTTATAGACGCGTTATCTGAAAAAAGCGGCGGGCGTGGGGGTGTCGAGTCGGTCAGATCCTTGCTGCTGATCAGCCAATCAGGAGAGCAGGGTCTAAAAATTGCACAACAATCTTCTGTTTATCATCTGGAGGAAGTGTTTTATTTAACTAAATCTAGTCAGGGGTGTAGGATTTATTTTGTGTTTTGTTGTCTTTGTTGTTTTTTTTTAGTGTCATTTCATGATTTTTCATTTAAATTCCCCCACGGCTTTTTTTTTGTTGTTTTTTTGTTTTCAGCCTGTGATGAAGCCCCGGTGCATTTGGCAAAAAAAAAAAAAAAAAAAAAAAAAGAGCTTGTCGTGATTGTAACCTCCAAGCGTGAGAACACTAACATCTTGTGCAAGTGCAATATATTGTAAAATACACTGTATATCAGTCGACGGGCGGGTGTGATCAGGGTGTGCTCGCAGCAGTAAACCTGCCACGTGGAGTCAAAGTCCTGCTCCCTCTTTCCCCGTTAGATTCTGTTCTGCTGACACTCGGTTCTCGATGTGTTTCCTCATTCACGGCTTCTTTCTGACGAGCTGGAACACAACAGAGTTTTTCTACTGCTGTACTGGACAGTAAACTCTATGTACATGATGAGATGGTCAGACTTTACTAACCAGTGCAGTATTTAGAAATACGAATTGTTCGACTGCAAAATACATTTTTTGGGCTGAGAGTGGAACAAATCTAGCTGGGAAAAGGGGGACTTTGGCTTTTTTCGTTAAAATGTCATGCTAAAACCTGCTATCTTGTAAGAGTTGGGTGTGATGGCACTTCTTCACAGTACCTGCGCTCATAAAAACACTCCATGTGTGGCTGTTTTTGAAGAAGTTTCCAAAGCCCTGTAAATGTTTGTTGACAGCAAAAATAATCGATGTAGTATTAATTACTTTCTACAAGCTGCAGGAGTAGCTCCCCCGTATCTATGACAGGACAGTGTTTGGTGTCTATCGAGATGGTTTATTCCCTCTGTGTTCATCTTTTAGATTAGTCAAGACTTTTGCAGCATGGACCTCAAAATGTTTATTCTTTGACCTTCCACCAAAACTGGATATGAAATGGGGAAAAAAGAAAAAAAATCGTAAATAAAAACAACAAAGAATATTTGTGGTGTTTACCTAAATTTGAATTTTGCATTAATTCTAAATTAAAAACAAAGTGTAGCCACTTTTTTTATTACTGTGTAATAGTTGGTCAATTTTTAAAGGGCAGTTTTGAGGATCCATCAGTGGACAAGGTACTGGATCATTCCTGGAGAACTGGGGCACAAATAGCAGGGCTCTGATACGGACGGAGATGGGAAGTTCATGAGATCACAGTTTTGGATTGATTGCATGATGTAAATGTATGTGTGATTAAATAATTATGAGAAAACACCTGGCATCTCTCTCTCTCTTTTGTGTGTGTTTGATTTATTGTGCTGCTTCCAACCTGGAAACAGTTTTGGGGAAGAACCTTTCTGGTTTCAATGCCACTGTGAACAAAACCAAAAGTTTCCCCAGAGGCCTGACATCAACCCTATTCAACACGACCGGGATAAACTGTGAGCCAGCGTTTGACCTCAGTAAGTCTGTCGTGGCTGAATGGGACCAAATCTAGCAGTTGTGTCCAACCTGCCAAAAGAGTCCAGTCCGGCCCGGTCCAGTTGCAGAGAAGTCAAAATACGTATGACTAGGCGTTTTGTAGATCCACAGCACTCACAATGCGACTGTACGTGGAAAAACAGACATTGTTGACTCAGGATGTTCTGTATCTTCATCTGTTTTGTAAATGAACACTGAAAGGAAGGCAACAACTTGCAGGTGGTGACTACATGTGTAATAGTTTCACTGGCCTGGCTCACTTGAAATCAAACTGTTGGCTGTTTGTGGCCCATGAACTACACATGACCCCTCTGGTCTGATGGAAAACCTTTCCTGTTGTTGAAATGAGATATTCAGCCATATAAGTGAGTAACCATTGGGTGTCAGCTCTATAATAGCCTTAATTAATTTAAATTGTTTATCCAAGTCAAAACTTGAAATCTGAACAGCTGAGGTTTGTAAAGAGTAGGACGAACAGTGAGCGGTGTAGGTGTGGTGTCTGGAGATAAGTGGGATTTTAAAATTGCTTATTTCTCTCTTCTTCAGCAGTGATATCTGCGCCATTGACTTTAGACGTAATGCACCTGACCACACCTGGAAAGCAAAATCTGTTTGGGAAAGATAGGTATTACTTTATTTTTATTTATCCCCATGGAGACAGCAGCTGTGTTACTTATTGTGTTTCTGATGTAAAAGGGGAAGTCAGATTGTGACAGATGTAAAATGTGACTCTCCTCCTTTTCCCTCTCTGTTAATACTAGTTACAAATAACTTCATACATTAGTAGCAGAGGTCACAATATGCCAGCAGAGTGAAAATGGTTGGTGTTACTTAAAGGACGAACTTTGTATTTGTAGTCCCGGTCTGAGGCCGGCAGGTGGCGCTGATTCCCGCCGTGTGCGCGAACACCTGAGGGCTGGAGAGTCCGAGCAAAGATTGTGTGAACCAAACAGGAGCTCTCACTCCGAAGAGTTTTGAAACTACATGGGGACACAGAGCGGTCACCATGGTAACGCCGTGTAACGTTCTCCGGCTCCTGGAGTGATCGTCTCCACCACAGACGATCTTTGCTTCTGGGAGGTGGTAGTTGCCAAAGTTGTCAGGAGGAGCAGGAGGAGGCGTGAGGAGTCCGCGGGAGCGAGCACCGCCGTGTGGATTACACCGGCCGAGGGAGCAGAACAGGAGCGGAGCTGGCCGACTAACAGACCGGACAACTGGGAGGAAGAACAACCGGGAAGTTTAACTGGAATTTAACCTTTAACCGGGACTAACGGCTGGACTGCGCCGCTCTCCGAGGACCGGCTCCCCGCCAGGACTGAAGGTAGGTCCCCGGGCGCGGAGCTCTGACTCTCGGCCAAAGCTCGGAGCGGGACACGGAGGAATGTTTAGCACGGAGCTAATTAGCCAGCTAACGTTAGCGACAGACTGAAGACCAGGTGAGACTAGAACCAGACCGAGTACAGGTGAGACTAAAACCAGACCTGAGACCAGGTGAGACTAAAACCAGACCGAGTACAGGTGAGACTAAAACCAGACCGAGTACAGGTGAGACTAAAACCAGACCTGAGTACAGGTGAGACTAAAACCAGACCTGAGACCAGGTGAGACTAAAACCAGACCGAGTACAGGTGAGACTAAAACCAGACCGAGTACAGGTGAGACTAAAACCAGACCATGGAGTACAGGTGAGACTTAAACCAGACCGTGTACAGGTGAGACTAAAACCAGACCTGAGACCAGGTGAGACTAAAACCAGACCGAGTACAGGTGAGACTAAAACCAGACCGAGTACAGGTGAGACTAAAACCAGACCGAGGAGACCAGGTGAGACTTAAACCAGACCGAGGACTACAGGTGAGACTAAAACAAGACCGAGTACAGGTGAGACTAAAACCAGACCGAGTACAGGTGAGACTAAAACCAGACCGTGTACAGGTGAGACTAAAACCAGACCGAGTACAGGTGAGACTAAAACCAGACCGTGGAGTACAGGTGAGACTTATAAAACCAGACCGTGGAGTACAGGTGAGACTAAAACCAGACCGAGTACAGGTGAGACTAAAACCAGACCGTGGAGTACAGGTGAGATTTATAAAACCAGACCGTGGAGTACAGGTGAGACTTATTAAACCAGACCGTGGAGTACAGGTGAGACTTATAAAACCAGACCGTGGAGTACAGGTGAGACTTTTTAAACCAGACCGTGGAGTACAGGTGAGACTTATTAAACCAGACCGTGGAGTACAGGTGAGACTTATAAAACCAGACTTATTAAACCAGACCGTGGAGTACAGGTGAGACTAAAACCAGGCCATGGAGTACAGGTGAGACTTAAACCAGACCGTGGAGTACAGGTGAGACTGTGACAGCTTCAGTGAAGGTGTAGGACAGTTATCCTGATGAGTTAACATGAACCTCAGGGTGTGACAGAGGATTTATTTATTTATTTAACTTTAATTTCATCTTATTAACCTGTTTATAATACACTGAGTTATTATTAACCTGTGTGTGTTATTGGTTATTAAATACCAAGAGATATTTCTGATTCATCCAGTTAGTTAATTAATAGTTTCTCAATCATCTGTTATTTTGGTAAAATTGTCAGTTATTATGACATAAATTGGTCGGACCCCTGGTTGAAGACTCCCCTGTATTAGACTGTAAATCATAGAGTCATTGGTTGATTATCATGAGACATTAATAAAAAATAATTTCCCCCTGGCATTATTAAAGTATTTCTGATTCTGATTCTGATTAATAAAGCACTGTCACCTATTATAATTTGGATTACAGCATGCGATTATGAAGCTCCGACATGCCTAATAACTAAAAAGTGGACATTAGAATCTAAATACTTTAATAATCCCAGGGGGAAATTATTTTATTTGGTTGTGTCGTTTATCAAGCACACACGCATTACCTGGCTTCTTCCAAACATGTTGTTTATATGTTTTTTAATCGTCCTTATCTTTTTTATTTCTTACTTCTTGTTTGTCACGCACCGATGAACCTGTCTTATGATTTATTAGTTTTGTTATAAATAGAATATGTGTCATGTTTTGGACTTTCTTCAAAAAGGTTAAGTCTGGACTTAACTTCAGCAGTTTAAAGATGCTTTGGAGAGCCGTGCATATATTAACGAATAGCTGTAACTCTTTAAGTTTGATGATCAGATTCACACTTTTCATTCATATAAAAGTCAAACTGTTTGAACACGACAAATCATCATAGATTTATTTATTTTTACAACTTCCAGCAAGTGAACTTGAGTTTGAAACATCTACACAATCCATTCGTGTCACTTTCCACGGCAGTAAAATAAAATAAAATGGACTAGAAAGTTCATTTTGCACCCTGGTCCCTCCATCAACTGATGAACCTCGCCGCCTCCTCTCAGTCTAAACACATCCTCCTCTGTGTTTTATTTCTGCTGCACACTCTCATCTCATTTCTCTCACTTCTCTCAAGATGCCCACATTAAGTGACGTGCAGCTGTGTGACAGATTGTGGTTTATATGACAGTTGCAGCGGGACCACGGGGGGAGTTGAGCTTCGAGGAAAGTCTCGGCGAGAGAGAGAGAGAGAGAGAGAGAGAGGCGTCTAACTGGGACAGCCTGTGCTGAATCTAAAAACTGCTCAGGGAAATGTGGACCTACATTTGGTAGAAGGTCACAGTGCAGAACTTGACTGGATCACACATCTCTTTATCGAAAAAACGTCGGCCACCGCCCCGAAAACGGTGGAGGTGGAGGTGGAGGTGAATGGTGCTGTTGTTGCTCAGAAAAGGTTGGAAACTGACATTTAGCAGACTCTCAGGCGACACGTCTTTTCCAGAAGTGTGTTGTGGTTACACAAACTTTGTTGTCAACGCTTTTCCAGTGGATTATTTCTCCAGCAGAAAGTTGACATCTTGGCTGCGGTAATGACACTGCGTGACCTCTTACAATGAGCTTAGTGAGCTCGAACCACTTCTCCAATCTCCTTTCCCTTCTCTTTAAATAACTCCCATAATGGGGAGAGAAATGGGCTCTCTCTGATGAAGAGAACTCACTCAAAGTAATCACTGGCAGCCCGGCTCTGGATGGAAACAGTCTGAACTCGGCTAACGAATGTCATGTGAGGTCCCAGCGTCGGAGCCGCCTCGCTCGTCCAACGTTTTTGTGGAAACATTTCAGGCGTTCGCAGCCCCCTTCCAAGGTCTTGCTTTCTGTTTTGCTGAGGCGAGAGAAAACAGGGAGGGTGTGTTTTCCTACATGTGCTGACAACCACAGATTTTTCCACCGCATATCAGTTGAAACAGACCCACACACACACGTCGCCTCTACCTTCCCAGCAGCCGAGGCCTCCGTGTCTTGCCGTCTCGTCGCACTGGGAGGTTTTATTCTTCAGATCCACCCCACCCCGCCGACTGTAAATCTTATTACCATCACATCAAATCAAGGCGCTTCCTCCTGATTTGCCGATTGGACTCTGAGAAGATTTGTTGATGCTGTCTGCTAAATAGTGGCGCTGATGCTCGAGCTCGAGACTCTTTCCAATAAGAAGATGAGTAACCAAAAATATGTGTGTTGTTTGTGGCAATTATTGGGAAAGATAGACAGGTAGAGGGACAAGAAGTGACGTTTAATTCCGATCCGTGATTAGTCACAAGCGTCCACGCTCTTAATCCTGCATAACTTTAAGCCTTAATATAATTTGAACAGGTGAGTTGTATATAAATTCACCCTCAGTACAGTTGTCATGAACGGGGAAACCAAGAGACCAAAACAGTTTTTTGTACCAGGCTATAAACATGTTTATTTCTGCTGTGAAGTTGGACATTTGGACATGGAGACTTATGGAGACTGACTCACTTCTGGAGCCAGCCTCAAGTGGACGACAAGAGGAACTGCAGTTTGAATAGGCGTCATTCGGTTTCTATTCAGGATTCAACAACAGTCAGCAATAAATAATCTTATTAGTAATAAACCTGCATGAACTGCCCGACACTGACACTGCTGCATTTTAACACCTGTAATAATGGTCGTACATGGAGAGCCTAATATTTTCAGAGGTGGTACGCAAATCTTATCCAACAAAAAAAAGCAGCAAATTAATTTAATGTCAATTATCTCACAGATTAAAGCTTTTAGATATTTTGTCTCTGTTTACAGCTACAGACGTTTTCAAAAAAGACTTCTTAATCTTTAATATCATGGGAAATGTGTCAGCAGTTTTACACTATTTAACACTATTGTTGGTTTTAGATTTAGTGTGATCATGTGAAAATGCAGAGTTTCAGTCTCAGCTGTCAGACTGGTTGGTAATTTACCTAAAACTTTGGCAGGATATTGACAAGGACCGAAGAGAAAAAACAACCGCCGGGGAAATGTTGCTCAAGGAAGACAGGAAATTAACTTTAGTCTGACTGCTGCAGTGACATCAAGTCCCAAAGTTTCCCAGAAGTTTAATCTAGATTACAAGCCGAGCGATGCTTCCAGAGTAATGATACTCACTGTTGAGCATGGAGAGAAAATCAGGCCCACTGTTTGCTCTTAGACCTGGAAAAATACAGGAACGATAAGGATCCCAAGTTTTTATATGAAGTGCATCATCGTGGCAGATTGCGTAAGAGAGCGTTCAGTGTAGCGAGATGATAAAATCTCACACCTACAGTGATCATGATTGTTTTTATTTAATAAATGAGGCTCGGCCTGTGTTTTGAACACGGGGATTAGATAGAAATAGAAGAAACGCCGTCCTCTTCCTGTCAGGCCAGCCAGCTGGATTAGCAGGTCACAGGTTAATTAGGATAGGGCTGCCAGTCCTTGTCATGATACGTGCATCGCCCCAGTCTAATACTTCACTAGTCCGTTGTACTTTATGTAATGTTACAGCGAGCATTTGCTTTAATTTGTCTAATGGACGTTACGTTGGAGAGATTTCCTTCAGTGCCTGAACCATCGAGGTAATCCACGGTGATATTACCCCTCACTCTATCGCCAGTAATCCAGCGGCCTAATCTCCTTTTATTAAGCTAATGCACAGCTGGTGAAGGTAAACACACGCAGTAGTAATATTGCGTAATAGCCGCCTCACCCACGTTTACCGTACAGCTGCTGCTTTGACCGTGACACTACTTAAAAACTATGCGTCCAGAAGGGCGCGGATACTTCCCGTCGTATGCTCTCTACGGATTCTTCGTACTCTAAATAGATCCATCAAGATTGCGTCTGTCCGACAGCTGCGACCACAACATGGACAATGTGGCAATGAAGTGTGTGTGTGGTTGGTTTGGTGGCTGTGTCTGTGTCATCTAATCTTGAGTGACCGTTAAATCATAAAAGTCATATAAAACAGTTTTTTAAGGCCTCTCTGATGACTTTGTGGGCTTGTAATCACGGCCGTCTTTGTAATATCCTGTTTTTACTGCTGTGGATGCTGAAATATCCTGCCAACGCACCGAGATCAGACTGTCTTTGAAACCAACCGTCTTTGAACTGTGGTGCGGCTGGTCCGAATCGATCAGGAATTCACATTTAAAAGTCTCCAACTGCTACACCTGCAGTCCTGTTTTCATTAAACCTAAAGACGGATGGTGCATCTATGAAGCGTCAGCATTGATTACTCGTGGGCCTTCGCATGTTTTCTTGCTTACTCTGAACATTTAAAGCACTCGGTTCACGCTCTCTTCTGGACTGATTTTAAAATGATAGAGCGTTCGTTTCCTCGATCACAAGCATGCCCGAAAGTTTATCGATAAACTCAGAAGTTAGTGTTGTAACAGTGCAGCAATAGAGGGGCTATAGATGGATCTTTCATGAGAGCAGAGATGTTGGGGTAAAGCAATCCACAGGCGACTTTCTGTACAAATCTAACAGAGCTGCACAGGAAAGCTGCACATCTTCGAGCTCATTGGCTTGTTGTAGTGTAAAACCTACCATGACCACATCCTCTGGTTTGCCGAGAGCTGTTTGAAACCTTGAATTCGGCATCATGGACGTTGCCGTCTTGGATCCAGAAGTGGATCCAAGACTGCAACGTCCATGATGCCGAATTCAAGGTAACGTCCAACTTCAGAGACCATTTTTCGACTAGAGTGTGAAGCTGGTAGGCTGGACTTACTGTGAGTTGGTTTTAGAAAAATACTTTCTCATACTACAGCTAAACATTTGACTAAAATGTATTTATGGAAACATTTGAGAAGAGAAATTGGCAACGCAGTAACAGAATTTTGATTCATATTTGATCGTCTCCCTGGTTTGACAGTTTGATCGGAGTTTCGTGAGCCTGGTGTGTTTTGAGCTGGATGAACTCACTGAGAAAAACGTGCCAATCGGAGGTTAGTCACACTACTTTATCGTCTGTTTTACTCTAAATGGGAACACAGTTTACAAAATGAACATCATGCTGTGAAGAAGCGATCGAGATGATAAACTCATGAGGAAACTGTTTGCCGAGGTCATAAATCAAGTCAGAATAGGCTCGAGTCTTTCCAGCCAAACAGCACGGAGCTAACCCGAGGCGGTGTATGACAAGATGGCAGTGTGTCACACTCCTGCCCACAGGCGAACCGTGAGCTTTAAAAGAAACATTTTCTGTGCTTTGGCCTCAGTTTTAGTCTTTATTTGCTCCTTTGATTCTTATTATTGAACTCAAGTTTGCCCTCAGATAAGATGTTCCCTTTACACAAAGGTTTGGCTCCGTTTTTTTGAGTTATGATCATTTTTGAAATTACTTTTAGAGACACTTCAGAGCTCACGTTGCTCAAGGTGTGCTGGAGCCTCACCTCATGTTGTAAGAGTGTGTGTGTGTACACATGTGACTTCAGCAGGAAACTATGTGTGTGATTCGACTAATCTCAGCGCTCAACATGCCTCTGTCGCTGCTTCGCTGGCCGTCCGTTAGCAGACGGACAAACACGGTAAAGACAAAGTAGTGGAAGAAGACCATGTGAGTCACATTACCGTCTGCCCTCCTTCTGTCTGAAGCTGCACACACAGTCTCCGAAGAGGATTAAAAGCTCCTCAGTTTGTGTCTCATTCATTTGTTTTGATTGGGTTAGCTGAGTATTCGGCTTTAAAGGACACAAAGTGTTTGTTGTAGTGTGTGTTGTGTAAGTGGACAGGGAAGGACGAGGCATCTTTTCTGACTTCTAGATGCATCACCAGGGTTCGGTCGTCTTGGTTAGGCGAGGAACTCTGAGATTATTTGACTCTTTATAGCTTTTAATCTCATCCTTACTCTCTTAGATTAATCTTTGAGGGCTTTATCACAGCTTTTTAGACATGGTATTAGGGCTGCACGATATGGCCTGTAACCAATATCTCAATATTTTTAAGCTATATCGCGATACACGATATATATCTCGATATTTTTGTTGTTGTTGTTTTGTATTGTTTATTTCTAATAAATAATAATGTCATTATTACCTTGATAGCATTGTAATTGCTCAGAATCAATGTAGAACAGTAGATTTACACTTGCTGTATGAGACACACCTCTTTTTATAGCATTTTAACACTTATCATATTTTTTTATGAATTTTTAATATATTTCATAATGTACATATGAGCACTGAAGCAGTGCAGGATCATACTTGGCTTATGAGACACACTTTTTTAAATCAAATTTTAACCATTCTTCATATTTTATAAATAAACCTTTAATACATTTAACATCCACGTCTTATTTTGAAAATCGGAAGTGTCCACACGCTGCAGTAAGCTAGCGCTGACTTTCCCAGTTTTCTCAAAGTATTTGACATAAAGTCGCAATAAAGGCGCACTTGAAAATATTGGAGCAGCTGACGTGACCACGCGAAAACGAGAGACGGCTGGCGTGACCGCAGTTGTTTTTCTTCGGAACCAAGTCGTCCGTCTCCATCTTCAATTAACTCGCTCGGGCTCTTCACTTCTCTCCTCACCTGATACAAAAAGTACGCATGCGCGCAGGGGATTTTTCTGGGTGGGCGGGGCAGTGTGCTGCGTGCTGTGAGCAGCACCAGGAGTGACACAGGCAAAACTCCGGAGAATTAAATGCCGACGGCTTAAAACATTTACGTGACAAGTACTCGATGGTCGCGATATAGTCATTTCATACATCTCACGTAGAACAAGCCGCGATATATCGAGTATATTCGATATATCGCCCACCCCTACATGGTATTGACTTTTTTTCTTGGATTTTATAGTTTAAAGTTTAGTTTTTAGTCTGACTTATGCTGCTGGTTCTTCTTTCAAGTCTACAGAAACTGCTGTCCTTGCAGCTTTCTTTGTGCTGAAGGAGTTCCCCAGTGTTAAGTTCGTGTTCCCAGAGGAATGTATTTATTTATTAAAATATGTTTAATAAATGGAAAGTCGACTTAATGAACAGCCTGTCAACATCCTTGTGAATCAGCTTTATTGCTAAGTAGGTTTTCCCCTGAAAAGAACTTGTCCTGGTGTTTCTGGTGCATAACAAACATGAAGTACTGAAAAATATAAATAAATGAACTTGTTTTAAAATGATGACGTAGCAAATGTCCTTGAGGACTTTGACTACACCCAAGGAACAGTTATTGAGGTCCATTTATTGATCAAATCATGATTGCAGAACATAAAACAGAAATTGTGTTTTTATGTATCGGGTACTTACTTGTCCTCACTGTCTTCCCTCCAGCTCTGCTCAGGAAGCCATGCTAATAAACATCTTCCTCTCGCGGTGAGCTGCCTCGCTGACAGTCATAGGCACCATGGCGGAGCTGCCTATTGCTCCGGGCGATGTCTACATCGAGGTGGAGTACGACTATGAATACAAGGCCAAGGACCGCCTCATCGTCATCCGCCAGGGAGAATGCTACATGCTGGTCAAGAAAACAAACGAGGACTGGTGGCAGGTTAGGAAGGAAGAAGGGACTAAAGCTTTCTACGTACCTGCTCAGTATGTCCGCGAGGTCCGCAAAGCCCTCATGCCACCTCCGAAACCTCTCCCGCATCCTCCTGTTGCCACTGGAAACACACCTCCACAAGGTGGGGCCGCCATCTGGGTAAAGCCAACCAGTCTGGATTTGGGACTGCATGAACGGTCCGCCGAGAACCTCCACAGACACGAGTCCAAAAACCGGCGCTCACCCTCAGCACAAACTGCCTCGTCCGGGCACCACTACAGTCCCCCCATTCATCGCAGGGACAGCAACCACCACCACCCCCCCAGCAGCCCCACCGACCACGAGCGAGCTCTGGCCGAAATCCTCGTCCAGGGCGGAGCTTCCCAACAGGACCCCAAAGGGAGGTCCAGCACTCTGCCGCGCACCCGAGCTCGATCCCCGGACCTGGCCAGAGCACCGCTGGACGTGGACAGCACCCGACACTGTGACTCTGCGGGCGAAGAGAGGCGCACCAACGACTCGGAGTCTGGAGACGAGCTGAGCAGCAGCTCCACCGAACATCTCCAGGTAAAGACGAATTTAAAGATTATTTCCTGCTGAGTCCAGGATGTGAACTGTCGGAGGCTTTTCAAAATAAAACTCAAGAGGCCAGGAGAGCTAATATATAATGCAGGCATCATGAGAGTCTGGGGAACAGATTACGCCCTCTGCAGCCATTTTCTGATGTCCGACCATTGTTGATATTGTCAACAGCTGTTTTAGTAAGCAACCTGTGCTAACAGTGATTGTCCCTGTCTTCCTGTTTGGCTCTCTTGGTGCCTGTGTTTAACAGGGACAGGCTCCAATTTGTCATTTTAAAAGTGTCACAGCCGGCTTTGTGCTGTCACCTCTGCTTATTTTTCCCATGTTAATATTTAAACCTCTCCCTTGGTTCCTTTTCTTCTGTTGGACACGTTCAGGTGATCTGATCTCTCGACCTAGTTCAGAAAGTTTTGTTGAATGATTTGTCACCGCAGGCCCGAAGCCACCGAGCTGCAGACAAATGCAGCGTCAGTGAGATGGGGCAGCTGATTACTGGTGAGCCCCGGTCGCTCACTGGGATTGTTTGTTCCTGAAATCATTAGCTCGGTCTGCTGCTGAACAAAAGCCAGTGAGGAAAATAGAAACCGGGTCTGTGTGGTGCTGCCACTGGGTGTAGACCCCCTTTTTTTTTTGTGAACAGAAAGGAGTTGTGTTCAAGTTACATAGAGTAGTGCTTGGACAGTTTGTGGAGTTTTGACCTGAATACCAGCACTAATATGACATAAATATCAAATCTGCCACGGTACCATGAGAAAGAAGAAGGAACTGTTTCTTTGAAAAGTGACTCGATGCTCGACAGATTTATAGCAGCTACATTTTTCAAATGTAATTTGAGTGTCGATGTCACACTTTGACCAGTTTGCTGGTGAGCAAGCGTGCAGCTCTTTACATTCATCCTTCTTCTTCTTCTTTTAAAGGTCCAGTGTGTAACTTTTTGTGTTTTTACACCTCAGAAAATGAGCTTTTTATATCTACAGATGCTGTGGGTTTCTTCTTCAGGAAGGAGAAGGTGAATAAGCAGGTTTGCAATTAGTAACTACACCGATAAATCCCACACATCGCTCATTTTAATGTATTATAACTACTATAAAATGTACATTCTCACACAGTTTGTAACAATCATACAAAATAAACCCACACACACTTCATTAGGTACACTTGTACAATCCAATATGATCCGATACAACAGCTCTGACTTTTATGAAGCTTGTAATGTTTCAGCTTTCAGACTTCTCACAAAATGTAGCTTTTGTTGTCATTACATGACTCCTGACACGTGTCAGTTAGTTTGTCTTTGCTCACACGAACACTGAGCCCTGATTTCACACAGTGGCGTAACCGCTCACTCAGGATGACGTGTGCGTTTTTTTTTTTTTAAAGGTTATCTAAAAGCGAGCATATACAATTTCAAAGTGCGTACATGCTCTGAAAGCAGTCGGTCCACAATGGAGTTCCTTCCTTCCTCTGCCATTCAAACTTCAGGAGAAAAAGGTCAAAGCGGTCGAGCTGGTTTCGGTAACGTCGACAGCCGGTCCAGCTTTGTCTGAGAGCGAACGCTCTGTGATTTTTCTCATTCTGTGTCTGCGAGTGCAAATATGACATCACACTAAACCTCTGCCTTTAGTTCACGTGTTTGTAATCTCACACAGAAACAGGAAGCACTTCTGTTTCATTGGGTACTTTCTTCAGTATTTCCCCTCATCAGGACGTGATTATTCCTGAGGTGAGTGATTGATTGTTTGGTCAGGTGGACGCACAGGTTCCCCACACAAGCCTCGTGATGAGAGACCGTCCCAGTTTCGATGGGTTGCGTTTGTTTTTCCTCCGTCCTGACAGCATGCTGCTGGTGACAACAGCTCAGGTGTGAGTCAGGGCTTCCTGAAATATATACAAACCACGCCCCTCTCTCCTGTCTCGTATTTCTCTTCTCACGGCTTTTCCTCTTCAAGCAGGCGGAGGATGAATGACTATAAAACAATGCAGCAGTGTAAAAGCAGACAGCAGAGCTGTGTGTTTTTGTTTTCAGCTGCATGCGAAGGCTCCTTTACTGGCAGCTCCTTCTGATAAACTCGCTCATGAGTGTGCCAGGCTCTTATCTTGCAACACTGGACCTGACACTTTGTCGCCACTTCAGTGACAAGTCAACTTTCAACAGCCACTCTTTTGTCATGCTCCAGGCTTCAGTTTTCTCTGTGGGACTGTGATCATCATCATCATCATCATCCATTTGTCATCAGCTGAGTCTCCGGTTTTTAAGAAAGTTTGGGATTTTTTTGCATGTCGTCTTTGTGTGGTCAGAATATTACCAAGGTCCCAAGATGATCATTCATCTTCTTGGTGGTTTGCTCACTGAATTTTGATGAAGAAGACGGTGAAGTTTCAGGACATTTTCCACCTAGAGTCAATGAAATTACCATAATCCGTCGATGTCCTCGTGCGGTCAAAGTAAATCCATGCAAGTTCAACTTTTGGCCTCGACAGTGCTGACCTTTGAGGGAGAGCAGAGAGCTTGAGAGTCAGATAACAAGCCGGCTAGTTCAGTTCGGCTTCACTTGAATGAAATTGTGCACAATTCATATCCATTTGTTGGCGCCAGTGAACGGCACAAACATGCATGAGCGTCACTGTATCCTGTGTGACCGGGCCTTAAATCTAAGTTCTTCTTGTGTTTTTGTCCTGAATGAGACTGGCTTGTACAAGATGCCACAGTGGCTACAGGGACAAAGTTAATGCGAGCTCAACACATCCTCATTTCTCTCAGACAACAACTGCTGCAGGGAGTGTTGTTGTAGTTTATGCTGGTCAGGTTTTAGCTGAAGTTTGTAGATGGTTTAAGTTCACTGGTCTTTCAGTTTGCAAAGATAAAGACAGCGGCTCGGTTAAACCTCAAACACGATCATGGTACGCAGCATTTTTTACCGCCTATAGCATCCAGAAGGCACATAGTTCAGATCCAAGGTAATAAAAGAACAGAGCTGTCCCAGTATTAATATTGAGTTGGAAAATGTTGAAGTTCCCGACTGAGATATCACTTGATACTTGCATACATACAGTATGCTTTAAAGCCCGTGGCCACGGTGGATTGGACATTGAATCCACTGAAGCGAATGCTTCCCTCCAGCAACTGAGTATAATGGCTGTCAAGGTCTCAGTGTGTTTTAATTTGCTGCTTCACTGCATCGCCTCATCCATTCTGCTTTCCATCACCCCTCCTTCCTCCAGGATCATAATAAGAAACACTCGGTGTGCCGCCTACTGTACGTGACCCTCACACGATTAGCTTTGGAAATGAACAATCAGCGTTTTAGTCGCACTGTCAAACATTTCTGAATATTTCCTCTTATCACGTGATGGCACGCCTTCATCTTTTGGTCCTGCAGCTGTTGCAGTATATGAGGAGAAATTTACAGGGGAAGTATAAAAACATCTGGCTTTGCAAAGAGAATATTCAAAACAGACAAAACAGCTGGAGAAAACAGAGAATAACACAGGTCCAGAATCCAAGGCACCACCTAAAGTTGGCTTATATACCATATATTGAACAAACTGGACAATCTGTTGGAAGGGTTTAGTTGTGGTAAGTTCAGTTTAACAGACATCATAATGCAGTATTTGTCAAACTTTGTAATTCTTTGTAGTTACACACATAAAAACGATGTCTTGGTACCTTGATTGTCCATATTAGTGTTATAGATTAGGTTATTTTCCTCATTATTAACCTTCTTTTGTTGTGCTGCAGTGTATCTCTGTATGTTTCCAAGGTGTCTGCCGCTCAATACAACACAATCAAAACGTTTTCAGATTTAAGGAGAAACAGAAGAATCGTTATGTCTGTTTAATATCTACAGATGCTGTAGATCCTCCTACGGAGTCTAGAGAGACAAACCAAAACTGTCTCTAGATCAAGTGGAAACCTGCACAGCTGGGAAATGAAGCCAATGCATTAGTGTTACAGGTACAGGTCGTTACAGGTGGCTTGTTTGAGCAACCAGGCTTCATTCGGCCCACCTCAGGTCTGATCAGGCAATTTTTAGATTAGCAAGGAGACGGGAGAGGCAGGACAGCCAACAGGGCGAGATTTTGTGCTTCAGAAACCTGTGGGTGACGTCACACATACGTCATCCATTCTTTAGGCTGTCGTTGCTCTAGATAGGGCCTTCATACGGGGTTTTAATTCAGCGACTACACTGCTAGATGCCACGATACCCCTGGTACCCACGGTACCCACGGTGCTAAATCGTAACGCTTCCTACTATACTAGAAATTCTACCCGACGGGTACTGCCGTGGATCACTATACTACCGGTGCCAGTTTCCGCTACATAGCGGCCGCCTCTACGATCCTCCCGGCTTCGCTTCAAACAAACAACAAGCTAAAGTTCTGTCTCTCCATGGCAGAAGCACCAGGCCCGAGCGGCGAGTCTGCCGCGGCGTCAACGTCAGTGGCTCCACTAATTTTGCTAAAAAAAACAAACAAACTTGTTGTTTCAGTCTAATTCTTACTTCACCAGTATTATGTTTATCAAACACCAAACAACATTATAAGTATTTAATAAGTATTTATAACTTGTACAAAGGCCGCAGTATCGTGATAATACCTGGAACCGTGATACTTTGTCTGGTATTGTATCGCGGTTACTCATTTTGGTATCGTGACAGCTCTAGATGCCGCTAAACTCTGCACACCAGAATCATCTGCTTTCTGTCTCAGTGTCTCACTTTGCAAACTAACAGGCTCTTCAGACTTCGCCCCTCCATGCACCTCATCACCATCGCTCAAACCCTGCAGACTCCCATCGTTTTCTCTATGACAGCTGCAATCAACTAATGACTCTCAGCCGGATGATTGACTGGAGGAAGCACTTCCTCATTTGTTTGATTACCCAGTGTGGCAGGAAGTTGATTTGGCAAGCGTGTGTCTTCACGCCGTCACACCTTGCTGTACTTTTAAAGCGGCCGAACACGCCCGTGCACCAAAACGCATAAAAATAAGTCATTCATTAATCCAGTGGTCTTTCGCAAGAACGCCCCTTTCTGTTCAGTTACGCAAAGACACACACACACTCTGCGATCTATTAATGGGAGCCAGACCATCTGCAGCTACTGTTAATTCTCTTTCTGTGCCTTTTTAATAAAAAGGCTTATTATATCACATGCTGGCAGGGAGAGTCCGAGCTCACTGGAGATGCTAAATCATCATGTTTTCACGCTGAGGACCCCCTGATGGATTCATAATAAACAACGGGCCTAATTTGTGATGAATTGTTATAAAGCAAGGATTAATTACAGTGTTTTTTTTTGGTTTTACATGCTTACCTGCAGCTTGAACAATTTGCTCAAGGCCGCTCTGAACTGTTGACAGAAGGGGAGTGACGCTGAGAATAAAATAAGCAATCCACGTTTTTTCCCAGGCTCGCTGCTCTTTACTGTCTCTCTGCGCATATGCTTTGTTTTATTATGTTTTCATGTTTTTATACTCTTTCTTTTTTCCGTCTTATCTTCCTCCGTCGGGTTTCCTGACAGATTGTTTGTAGATTACAGCCGGCGACCTTCTGTCACGAATCCACTTCTCTCACATCTGGGTCACGATTCAGCCAACCAGTGACTGACATGCTGTGTTTATTAAGGGTGCAGCTAATGATTACTTTAACAGTTATTAATCTGTGGCATATTATCGTGATTTATCGATTGTTAAACTGTCCAAAACTCAAAGAAAGTCGACGAACCTGGAAACTTTTTTTGTTTAAAAATGGTTTAAATCATCGGCTCCACTGTTAGCTGACTTAATCCTGCAGCTGTCTCTGCGTTGACAAGTAAAGACTAAATCTTCGGTGAGACAATTGTGCTGTTTCTATTGTGGATTCTGATGTATTCTGGGATTTGCGCCCCCAAAACGACTTCACAGATGTCTCATTTCAGGAAAAATCACCGCCAGCCAACGGCCGTTCATTTGGGAATAAGCGAGTCTCTTCAGCTGAGCGCCTCAGACTGTGGTAGTGTCAGCTTTAGTGCTCATCGCCAATTTTATGAAGCAGCCCTGAGGGGTTTGTAGTACTGTTCTCAACCTGGGACACACAAACACACAAAGCTCGAGGCAGTCTGACAGCTGACCCACTCCTTTGCACTCTGTGTGTGTGTGTGTGTGTCTGGCTCTTGTGTAACTGGGGACTAAGACGGCCAAGTGTGACACCCTCACTTTGTCTTTTTCTTTCATTCTCTGCTTTGTTGTCTGCCTTCATTTCAGGCTGACCTGCTCATCTTCCAGCTCTGGCCTAACTGAACTTGTTCATGTAATGTTGTCTCTCCATAGCACTGCAAAGAATCACTCAGCCTGCACTAAAGTTTTAAAAAGAGGTGGCAAATGCAGCAAGATTCCACATATTTTGAGCTATGGCTGTGTGATATGGATAAAATCTTCAGTAGTTTCATGTGTCACCGTATTTCATTTGATAAATTGCAAACGCTCAGGTTGTTTACTTCATCACGTCGATGAAAAATGTTGTAGATCCAGAATCCTGCTCATCGATTCGCAGTGCTGCCTGCAGTTCTTGCATACTTTGCTCTAAATGGTGAAATAAAATCTGATCTCTGAATGACTTTCAGATATTTTCTACATGGATGAAGGCACACCACCTCCAGCTGAACTTCTTAAAAACTGAACTGCTGCTCCTCCCATCCTAAAACTATTCACCATGACATCAGCATCAAAATTGACTCCCTATGTCTCGCCTCCTACCAGGGTAGAGAGAAACTAACCTTCTCTGAACATGTTGCTTTAGGCCTTACCTAACTCAATGTGCCACCCAGCTCCTGATACAGGCTGTGGACTCGATTACTGTAATGCCCTCCTGACGGGCCTCCCAGGCTGCATGGTGAAATCTCTCCAGATGATCCAGAACACGGCGGTGTGCCTGGTCTTCAATCAAACCCAAAAGGTCACACGTCACCCCGCTGCTCATCGAGCTCCACGGGTGCACTAACATGTCCATGTCGCTCTCTACCTTGATTGTTTCCCTTTTTTCCGCTTCAGTCGCTTTAGATAAAATGGCTAAATATGAATTTCTATCATTTGCTTACCTCTGTTTAGGGCGTCTGCAGATCCGATATCGAGGCTCTCGTCTTCCAAAACATCTCATGTGAAAGAGATAACTGTGGTGTCTGCTGCGATCCACTGTGTCTAAATAAATGTAGCTCAAAAGTGTGTATAATGTGGATCAGTTACATGACGACTGGTACCCGATCCACACCCAGAGGTGTTGTTATCCAGTCGTTTGACACCACCGAAATTCATTTACATATCAAGAATAGTGTGGGAGCTGTAGCCAGTATGTGAAGATGTGCAGCTGTTGCATTAATATTGAGATCAACTTTTATCCGGGAGATGCTGAACGTGATTTTTAACGCAGCATAACGTAGACTGATGAAAGTTAGACTCCTGATGAGCAGGAAGGTTTGAAAAAACCCGACTGTCGGCGATATAATGAATATCCTGGGTGGTGATTACAGAGGATGATCCAGTGTGCAGGGTAACTCTGCCCTGTATGACTTCTTTGATTAGAGACAAAGAAGTATGTGTGTGAGGGGGGCAGGGGCCACAGTGTTCCTCACTTTATGGAGCTTTTCTTTTAATCCCTCTGGGAGCTTCAATTGGATATCTGTGTGTGTGTGTGTGTGTGGGGCGTTATGGCATTAGGGGAGGGCAGGTCAAGCAGCGTGGCAGCTGAGAGCGAGCGAGCATCACTGAGCTCTCTCTCTCTTTCTGTTTATGTAAGTACGTGTGAGTGAATAACAGTCAGTGTGTGCAGGGCCGCACGGTGACATTATCTGGTTTGTCACAGTGACATGTCAGTCAGGGAGAGAGGTTGTGAGGTTGCCGTGTTTCTCCGCATCATCGCTGCCCTCGTCAGCACCGCCGGTTGCAAGACTTATTCCTCCTCGTCCTCCACCTCCGCGGCAGCCACAGGACAGCATGTACCCAGATGAGAACGAGACGGTAAGGCGGCTTCTTTATCTGTGCATGTGCGCTGCCGGCGTCCAGAGCTCGTTCATGCAACTACGTGCATGTTTTTTTTGCCAAGTCAGCACAACCCTCCACATAACTCTATTGTGTCTGCACGGTGACTACCAGCCCTGCAACACATGCCAGCCGGCTGCATTTTGTCGCACTCTTTAAATGAAGTGGTTTAAATTTCATGTTCTGATCCCAGTCATGCACGCAGAGAGAGTCACCGCCTAACGCTCTCAGTCATACACGCACTCAGCAGAGATTTGTATTTCTGTCCCTGCCTCTCACTCATACACAGCTGATCTTGCAGCTTTCCTTTCAGCGCACGCTTTGTGTTTATTATCCATCAGTCGAGCGCGAGAGCTCGCAGTGATCCATAACATCGATTGTTTGAATCCCGGCTACTTCTGCAGCCAGAAGGGCACAGACACGGGGAGGTGGGTAGAGTCAGTCACTCCGAGATGTTTCTGAACTGATGATGGCACGAGGCAGGACGGCTAAGAGGACGCGCTGAGTGCTTGCCATGCTTCATTACATAAGCGCCGGCTACGTAACATTTGTTTGGACAGCTGGCTGGTGAGAGACGAGCTCGGGGCGGCGGTGATGATGATGGGAGAGAGGCGGGGTGGGAGACAGGAAACAATACACTGTGATGTTTGTCTGGATTTTAGATATCATATACAGCTAGAATGAGCTGAGAGCACGGAGCGGAGAATATTTTACAAAGAATGTGTTTTAATTTTTAAAACCACGAAGAACTGGATGTAAACTTTAGTCTTTGTTGGTTCTATTGTTTTAAAATCTGAGTTTAGTGGCAGCCTGAAGGCATAAACTGCTCAGTTTAATCAGCTTCAATAAATATTGTGTCTCAATATCTTTAGTGGATGTCTTTCTTTCGTGAAACGGAAGAAAAATTGTCAACTAGCATCCTGGGAAACAATCAGCACACACCAATCACCTCTTACAAGATACAGCATCAAATTATTGAAAGAAGCAGCTCCTTTTTTTAACGTAGTTTGTGTGTTTAAACACGACTCTTCGTCTGTGTTACCAGATCAATCCCCTCCAAACCGCCACGTATATCTGAGCAGCCACTTAATGACAGAGAGCCGCTCGCACCGTATAATCTCCTGGTCCAATATAAATAAAGGTTTGCTCGTGGCCCTGCCCATGTGTATTCATGCTCGTCTGGCCGATGACGGCGTGCACTATCATTTCTCACTTTCCTGTAGAAAGGACTGCGTTTGTGCACTTTGCCCCCCAGAGTCAGAGATTATTAACTGGGCAACAAGACTTTTCATAGGTTCAGATGTGAATGTATGCCATCATACAAGATGGATTACATCTTTTAGGTTTTAAACAGCTGTCTTAAGCGGCTCTCTCAGACCGTACTCTTTGGAAAATCTGTGAATTTCAGTGTCTTCACTTTCAAAAAATGTGAAATCGTGAGCTTCAGAGTGTCCAAAACAATGGAACATTAGGTTATTACTGGTGCAGACATGACTGCATACCTTTTTAAGAGTCTCAGGTTTCTCACAGCAAAACTAAACAACGAAAGATTCTGGTACATTTTTCTTCGATTTTGTAACTTCCTTGAAATGAAAAAAAAAAAGAAGACATTTTTTAACACTTGTCTTTGCCAGCATTTTCCGGTTTCCTATTTCCTTTCATACTTTGTAACATCTGTTTGGAAAGACGGCCATCAGCTGGTGTTTTGATAACAGATTCATCTTTGCAGCCATTTATTTTTTAAGCAAATTTTCGGAGACTTGCACCATTTATCTGTCGTCAGTATTTCAGAGTTTGTTTCTCTACTTTTTATTTCCATTTGTGATCGATGAAAGGAATAGTCAGTTGTACCGTTGGCTTATTTATGCACCCCTGTAGCAACTTATGTATTTGAATGTGTGTTAACACGAGACTCGTGTTACATATTTTCTTGTGTACTACTCACTCTCTCTCTAAATACCTTGTTTGTGAACGGTTCCTGCTTTAATCACATCAAACTGATTCCTATCAGACACACGACGTCATCAAACTACGTCTTCTGTTTTGAGGTTTTGATGCGAGAGACCCGATAGCGTCAGACTTTACACACTTTGCTGCCACATTGCTGAACACGTATGGAATGCAGAGATGGGATAGGGACTGTACGTGAGCTGAACTCACAGCATGTCAGGCAGTCCGACTGGTTTAGCCTTCCATTACACAAAGACCTACTTTCTCCCCGGAGCTTACAGTGGCTTTCTTATGGACGTCACATAAGATTTGATGTCAGTGGGTCGCTTCATCTTAAGCATCTTTAACCCTTTCATTGTACATGTAGCTCAATAATGTAGGCTGGCTTGATTGCGATGAGGTCAGAGGTCATGGGATAAAGAAAACAGTAGTAATATGAACTGGTTGGGGATCAGTGGCAGGATGATCCCATCTTAAGCTTTGTTCTAGTTCCCTCAGGTTTAGTGATGTGAGATATTGACACGCCTAGAAAGAACAATTCACATACTGCTTTCAAAGAAATGTCACTGTTTATGTTCTTACAGATATTTTAGACAAAGCAGTGACAGTGCCTGCACATTGTTACATTGTTTCCAGTGTTTTTAATCCATGTATCCTGCTGCTTCACCTGAGGGAGCGGGTGGATGGTCCAGATAGGGTCTTTCCAGCTCGGTAGCCAACACCAGAGTTGACCGTTACTACGCTGAATGATGCAAATGATCTGGTCTCAACATCCAAACAAAGTCAATGGTTTCGTCTGAGCCTTTTCCAGGCCCGAATATTTCTCCATAGCTCAAGGCCTCCTTATTTGGAGTTGAATTGTAAATTAGCAAAGACATGTTTAGGCTGGTGTTAGGATTGTGTGCCGAAACGTTGACTCCCCTTCTATCTTGGTATCTTGGGACGTGGCGTAAGAGTTGGACGGCTCAGCCTTGCACTGCAGAGCTACAAGTTCAAACCAAGCTCTGCAGCGTTTGTCAAGTCATAATCAAGGAGCTGTGCAGCCATGAAGGTCTGCATGCACCCCACACAAGTCTCTGCGAAAGCAAGTAGCTCCCAAATGCCCCGTCGGATTGAATTGCTTTGATGAAACAAAGATTACAGCAGGAGTAGACGGCGGAGGCATGCTGGGAAATTAGCTGCACATTGTCAGCTCTCCGAGGTTTAATGTCAGCCCCTCTCCCGCAGGATAAAAGCTCCTTAACTTCCTGTTTGGACTCGGCCCCTGAGGTAATTCTGTTTCAGATTAGATTAGTAGATTATTCCAGGAGACTCGCCTTCCTGTTTCTCTTCTTCCTCCTTTTTCCTATTTCCTCCTCTGCTGATAATGAACAAAAAGTCTTGAACACATCTCACATTATCCGTGTCAATTTGCGCTGTTGCGGTTATTTGTAAAATGCACTTAAATGTCACGAGCACCCCCTTTGTCTCGTTGAACTGGTTTGACATGAGCAGGTTTTTAGCACTTTGTTCAGGTTTGCTGCATGAGAAGCCAAAGACGTGATGCAGACTTTTGTTCATTTGCATTCAGGACCAGAAATACAGGTTCAGCCTCAGTGAATAGCTGGTATTCTGAATCGCCTTTTTTTTTTTCCTTCTTCTCCCAAGGACAGTTGGATTTTAGCACGGCTGGCTGAATACAAATTCTAATCACACAACTCTTGTTGTTATCTGTCAGTAATACAAACCCTTCTCTGTGCCGGGCCCTTCTGCTCTTTGTACTCTGGCCATTTGTAATTATTAAAGTGCAAAGTGCTGAATCTGATCCTTCTCCTTGCTGCTCTGCTTCACACCGTAATAGAGTAAAATGTATCCGTGATATATCGAGACCGAGAGACTAAATCTTACCAACATGTAAACCCCTGCAGCTCTGCGGCTTTGTGTTTTATCAGCTTTGGTGGAGATAAAATGTGTTCGGGCAGAGAAAGGCCGGAAAAGAACATGGTTCATCCCAACCCAGAGATACCAGAATTTTATTGTATTTTATCATCTGTAACTTCAACTTTCTTGCCCCCAAAGGGAGATTTGTCTTGTAGCAAGGTAAAACATTGAACATACACAAACTAAGGAACAAAAAAACATGATAAAACACGATAAACCTCCCTGTGGTGGTACTTAGATGAGTTAAAAACTCATTATACTATCAAAATACTACTGACATTTTAATGAAAATAAATGAAATCACAAGAATGTCATTCAAACCAGATTAGCAACCAGTTCTTACACAGTTCTGTTCAGGATTTAACAACAATCAACAGTGAGTGATCTTCTTACTAGGAATTAGTCTGCCTCCTGTGTGAGCTGTCTGTAGCTGAGGAACGTCAACCTGTATTTTAACGGTGGTAACTTGGAGAGTGGAGTATTTTCTGAGGTGGTACATAATGTGAAACGTTTGAGAAACACTAGACTAGAGTATATTTAGTCATTGCTGAATGATGATAACTGATGAACATGTCCTAAAACAACGTGAAAAAGAAGAGAAGGCCATAATGAAGTTCACAGCTTGTTGGAATTTCCATGTCATCATGGTTGATGGTGAAAAGTTACACAACAGACAGTCTTACAGGTTTAAAGCAAACCCTGGAAGATTTAATTTGGTTGAGAAGGAAGGCTGAAATTATCACCAAACTGTTTCATTATAGTTTACAGATCAAATCACTCATTCAACCATACTTACTGTAGTTGAGCGCACAGTTTCCCTGCGCGAGGAAGGATTATTACAGACATTTCAGGTGCTTTTAGCATCCAAACAAACTGGATTTGATAATCTACAACCTGTTGTAGCCCAACTGGACGTCGTTGCCGGAGCTTTGCCATTAATTTGGTGAGTAAAACGTGTTCAGAAGTGACAGAACGGACGACCAAAACTACAAGAATAAGACCGGAGTCGTAATAAACTGTCCAGCCTCTACCAAAATTGTCTTTTTACCACCCAGCTAGAGTCTTAGATTGTAACGAATCCTACAAATAATGATGTTTCCCAGACAAAATACTCAAAGTTAGGAGGTCAGAAAGCTCAGGCTGTTTTGAATAATGTGGTCCATTCAGCTTTGTGTCTTTCAAGAAGAAAAACAAGCACTTATCAGATTGTTCTTTAAAATTTGTCTCACTGTCCCGTTGTCATGGAGAACTCTTTATCTCGGCCAGCTAGACAACAACAATCCACATAATGTTTGCTGCTCATCTTTTCAGGTCTGCTGCTCCGTGGACAGATTCTCAGGTTTCGGTTCAGGTTGGAGCACGTCCGGGGGAAATAACTGTGTTTTCTCCGAGCTCCCTGTTGCATTATCAAAACTGCATAATTGCAGCAGAGTTTCCCTTCTGACGCCCTGCCTGCCATATCTGAACGACCTTGCAGGATTTGCATGGTCATTGAAGTAATCACAGCCAGCAGTTTCTATCTCAGGCTCATCTCTCAACATTTTCCATCCAGCTGGTGGATGGAAAGCTGCCAGGAGACGTTATTGAAGACAGGCTACTGCAGCTAACAATGCTTGTGCAATGCAGTTTTCCCCTCTCCTACAACTTCCCCTGTATCCCCACTCATTTCTTTACTTGCATTGATCCAGGGAAGGCTGGCTGAACACACACTTTTTCAGTTTCACATGTAGTTAGCTCCTCCATACAGCTGCTGTGTCTTTTGTCGGTTACCGAGACGCCCAACTGGAACAGCTGGGATGAGGTGTCCCCCCCCCCGTCCCCCTGAGGGCTCCTCATTCACGTACCTAATCGTACAGTCACAGACTCACCTCTTTAGTCTCTGGATGAGTATTAATTATTAACAAAAGACCATGAACTTTCTGCTAGAGAGGTTTTGTTTGCGATAGATATATGACAGGTGAGTGGGAGTGTGTGAGACCTCTTTGTACCCTGTTAGTTTATTGTTCTTTGGTTTGTTGAGACGTGAACACAACCGAAGAATGACGAATCTTACAAGCAGTTCTTACACCAAATATTTACCCCACAAAGTAGAAGACAAATTCTTCTTAACAGTACTGATTAACTCCCTGATTCAAGCACTGTTCCCCCTCATTCCTTGCACATCTCTCTCAGCCTGAGCCCGTAAACTTATTTTAAAAGAAGAAGTTCTGACACGCTACAGGCTGCATGAAGGATCATCCTTAGCCGGCGGGGGTATCGCTTCTTCCTGCGTCCCGTCTTCCTCATACCTGCCCTTTTACTCTCCTCCTCCTCCATAAAGAGGTGCGCTGTTGAGGCATGCGGCTGTAAAGAAAACTGGGACACGTGGACTCTTCTCTGTAGCTGGAGGAGGTGAAAAGTATTTGAGTACACGTATTTCTTTTTCTTTTTTTTCTCACTACATTCTTGAATGTGTGCAGAGACAGGTCCGTGCAGGATTCTCAGATTGAGGATCAAGATCTTGACAGCACTATTGAACTATAGCTTAACCGAGCAGCTGTGGTGAAGGCATTAATGATTATTACTAAATAATAAAATCATCTGTGCGTTGTTGTGCTTTCCTCTTTAAGAGAGAACACAGCAGCGCCGGCCTGTTTTCTACAGGATGCTCTCTGCAACGTGTCGTCGTTTAACTGGGATACATGATGATCAGTGAGGCAGGAAACACAGCCGGCTAACCTACATGGACTGAGGGAGATGAAGATTTATGTAGATCTACCTCAGCACTCCAGAAAACAACAATGAATCTAAGGCTTCCCGTGTAATGGGAGTTTTCATACTGCATAGCTGAATCAGGTTGACCGTGGTTTCAGCTTTGTTGCACCGATTTACTCCAGTTGCACATTATTTCCTCATTATTCACTCGCCAATTACTTTGCACTGTCGTTGACCTTGTGAAAAGACTTTTGGAGAAAATATTTGGGCACATTGTCAAGCTTAATTACACTAAGCTTTTCTAATTGCTGTGTCATTTTCCTGTTGCATGTTGCTGCTGCTGCAGCTCGGCTTTCCTGCATTGCAATTATTGGCCTCTCTTTACTTACTGTGCAACGGTGTGTTTAACTGGCGTTATTGACTTGAAGGCATGTCACGTTCTCCTGGAACTTTAGATTGTCCGACCAACAGTCTGAAACCCAACATATATTCAGTTTACAGTGATTTAAAACAGAGAAAGTGGCTAATCTCTTCATCAGCAGGAATCATTCGGTTTTCAAACTTTTATTTCCAGATTTTTGTCGATAGTCTAATGCGGAAACAACGTCTTATGTGGAAACGCTTGGAGACGGTGAGGGAACCATGTATTATATTTCAATCCATCCCCTGTCGAGCATTTTAGGTCCTTCTCGAGGATCCTGAAGCGTCCCCAGGCTAGATGGGCACCGTCCAGCGGGTTCTGGGTTCTGGCCTGGGCTCTTGTACTAGTTGGACTTGCCCGGAAACATCTCCAAAGGAGGGATCCCAGGGGGCATCCTAATCAGATGCCCAAACCACCTCAGCTGGCTCCTTTCAATGCAAAGTAGCAGCGGCTCCCTCCAATGGCCCGAGTATCTCTAAGGCTGAGCCCGCCACCCGATGGGAGGAAGCTCATTTCACCCGCCTGTGTCCGTGATCTCATTCTGTCGGTCACTACTCATGACCATAGGTGATGGGTGGAACGTAGATGGACTGGAAAATCGAGAGCTTTGCCTTCTGGCTCAGCTTCCTCTGAACTACGACAGTCTGTTCGTCCGCAATACTGCCAACACCACACCAACCCGCCGCTCCGTCTCACGCTCCATTTTCCCATCACTCGTTAACAAGAACTCGCTTAAATGAGTAAATGAGATATTGCTTGGTTACTTGGTTGCTGACAGCTTTTTAGTGACAGCAGTGTGAGGTCATCACAAACTCATGTGGCCCCTTGATTATATCTCAATAGGCAGTACAACAGTACAACGTCATCAGATGCAGTGTTAGTATCTAACTGCTAGATTTTCTAAATGAAAACACAGTCAGCTTAAGATACAACTGGGTCTACCAGCATGAATGTCCTATATAAATGTCAAGCCAGTGACCTAGTTAACCTCAATCAGGCCAGAGATGCCCTGACCTCTTAAAAACAACTCACTATCTGTCCATTTTATGCCAAATTCATGGTTGTTTACCAGATGGGGAACCCAACAACAGCCAAATAAAAATGTTATTTTACCAAATGTGATGCATATTTTTGTGATTTGCCACACGCTGTGGCCTGAACATGAACTAACACTTTCAATGGAAATCTAGCACATTTCTGACTCAAACCAAAGTCTGTGAGGAAGAAGGACGAATCATTCCTCCCAGAATACCATCAGGGTTCGTGCTATTGTGCCACAACTCGAGTAGCTCATTGATCTCACTCGCAGTTATCCCATAATTTCTGGGTTCTGTCGTGATTTTTGCCGTCAGTAAAAGAAAAATGCCACTTGTGTCATGTCTCAGGCATGACTCTCTTTTCCAGCGCCCACTGAGGTCCACTGTTGTGTCTGTGCCACGGATGTATGACGTTTAGTGTTTCCATTATCTGTACAACCCTGTACCTCAGGGTTTGTATACAGACCTCCAGTTAGAGTACAATACTCTTCTTCTTTTTATCTCAGCACTTTCACTCCTCATATCTTAAAATGTTTGCATCTGGCTCAGCATTTCCTTCATCCGATGGTTTGTCACTTGCACTTCAGTGGCAACATTGAGTCATCAAACAGCGTGTAGGCTGTGTTTGATGCACCTCCAAGAGTCTCTGCCCTGCCTCTGTCATAAGCCCCATGCTGCCATTTTAACACATCACCCACATGTTTGACCTCACAGCGGTTATTACTGCTCGAGGGGGAAAAGAATGTGGCTTTTCACAACTCCTGGAGTTCGAAGAAACTGCTGTGGGCGCCAGGCGAAAGCTTTTTTGATATGAGATGTGGGAATAGTGGCTGAGGGTCTGCAGACCTTCAGGGCTCCTTGATATTGTTCCAGGAAGGCCCAAGGAGTGTGATGAATAAGTGATTCCAGTAAGAAAGAGTGACTGGTCTGATTATAGCTGCCTCTTTATTGAAGTCTCCGGGGGTAACAGTTACTTTGATTAAAAACGATTCTTCTGATTAAGTATTGAGTAATTATTTTGTCAGAAGAAGCTTAAATCAATGATGAAAAGATATAGAAATCTGGAATTTATTGCGATACCACATAGTCATGTAGTTTGGTGTTAATCAGAGCACAGCAAACAGCAGAGATTATCTAGTTATCCGGCATTTCCAGCGTATATATTACATCTGACAAGGCTATTGTTTTGTTTGCAGCGTCACATGAAATGTGACGTCACTTTATTCCCACGAAAGGCCGAAGGTATGAGGAAGTCAGGTGAGATGCTGCTGCAGTAACGGGCTTGAGAAATAATGGGGACACTCCGCGCCGTGACTTTGCAAACAACAAAAGGAGGTTAGGAATGTTTCGGGAAGTTTCCTCTCACAGAATGGAAGTTGCCCAAATAAAAGTCGGATTGGATGTTTGTCACCGCTCTGTCTCTTCCTGTAAAGTATTTCATCATTTAAAGTTTTTTTTGGTCTCCTTGTTTAACCCAAAGTCTGTGTGAGGCCTCATTATTATTTGGCTGCGGCATCGAGACAAACATTTAAATCAAAGGTCGCCAGCATACAACCGTTTTCAAAGACGTCTCTCTGCGCGCTGTGGTTCAGCCGGCGGCCTCGCTGAAGGCAAACATGTCGTTTTAAATGAATAAAGTCTACTTAGATTATTTCTGCTCCCCACTGAGCCGCCTTTTATCTCCATCAGTTACACAGTGGCGAGCACAGCGCATCGTGGCTGTGTTGTGTCTCTGTTTGCTCGGTTAATGCGCCTGCAGGCTCATTCATGTCCATGAATGGACGCCCAGCACATTTGGACTGATGGCCTTAAAAGACCTGTGTCTGTGTCTGAAGGAATAATACTCAGTTGTGTTCCTCGGTCCTAACCCATTCAAGTGCGCCCAGCTGGGTCAGGCTTGCTCAACAGTGAAGCTGTGTCTGTTGTAATGTGATCTGACAGGACGAGCGGCGAAGGAAACGAATGTGTTCAACTCCTCAATGCAGCGTTTGGTGCTTTCTAAAAATTCACCGCAAGCTGCAGAGTTGATTTCATTCACTTTGTTAGTTTGGTCGATGAGATTCGTCGTGTTTTGGTGTCAGTGCACTGGTCGGTTAACTCGGCGAGGATGTTGTTGATGTAACTTTGTAGAAAGGGAACGTTCGAGACCGAACAGTCGCGACTAAATTCCCAAATTCAGCCGTCGTAATCCATCCATCCAAGCTCGTCCTCATCAGGGTTGCGCCCGGGTGACTTAAGGCGAAAGGCGAGGTACACCCTGGACGTTGCCAGCTCATCACAGGGCACGTAGAGACAGACAACCATTCACGGTTTAGAGTCACCAGTTAATCTACTAAGTGCATGTCTTTGGGCGTGAGGCGTCAGTGTTAACCACTGCATCACTGTTTTGATTATGAATCATAAGCCATTATGTGTAGAAATCGACAATAAATAATGTTGATGACCTTCAGTTGTGACCCGGCCGTCAATGCCTGCTGATCCATCCAAAGTTCCTCCAAATCTATTTGAATTTCCAGAAAATCGACACCTCAGTCGACCATAAAAATGTTTTTTTGACAAGTTGAATAGGCCGGATTGACTATTTCTCTAGATAAAAACGCCATCAGAATAGTTTGGACCATGTCAGAATCAGAAGTTAAAGCCGACAGCATGTGCCGTATGAATCTGCTGCAGACAGAAGTCTGTTTGGACGACACTCCAGTGGAAACCAGGCTGTGTCCCGCTTGTGTTCTCTAATGTGCCGCTGAATGGGAAATGAACTGAATGTGCTCCCGTCTGCCGCAGAGGGATTACAACATCGCTCGCACGCTGGCGCATGCAGCCATCTGCCTCACCGCCTTTTCAAATCGAATCAGAGGTCCGCTGCATCAAATTAGACTCGCAAAGGTCAAACGGCGTCTGACAGGAAGTTAAATACGTTTCGCTTTCAGAAGCCTCTTGTCACGTCAGACGTGCAGACCTTACCGGACTTGATTGATGGAGCACAATCGGTTATTTCAATGGATTTCTGCCATTAAAATGTAACTAACAGGTTCATTCTTTTAGCTTTAGAGGTGGCAGTGTTCCAGAAAAGAGACCGGACAGACCACATCTTCCCATTTTCCAATTCACAATGGACTTATGGAGACTACTCTGTTGACACTCACTGCTGCCGACAATGAAGAGTAAATGTTTTTCTCTGTGTCAACTCTCACCCCCGTCTGCTGACATTTTCACATTTGTCATTTGTCCATGAAAATACATCCTGGCAGAAAAAAAACATCCGAAAAGTTTGTGGAAGAAAAAATTCATGTTTTCACAAGTAGGCCAATAATTGCAGAGGGGTGACCACGGCTGAAAGTTATATATACACTCAATACCAGACTTTTTTTTTCTGTCTATGACTCAGCAATACCCACAAAAATCCCCTCATAACAGGTTGGATAAGCAGCTCAACCAGAGTTATCCAAAAGTGATGTTTGCCAGATGTTTATGAGGTGAAACTCTCCTGTACTTCATAAGAAAAGTCGTTCTTTCCTATCTTGTCTCATCTCCTCATATTTGTCTCGCGACTCTTCTTCACACTTTTCTCTGCTCACTTTGT
Source organism: Larimichthys crocea (assembly GCF_000972845.2). Classification (NCBI taxonomy): domain Eukaryota; kingdom Metazoa; phylum Chordata; class Actinopteri; family Sciaenidae; genus Larimichthys; species Larimichthys crocea. Next base: position 2,327,632 of record NC_040012.1, read on the forward strand.
CGGAGCTCTTTTTGGTTTTCTAGGTCAGCTTGCTGGCTCTAACTCAGACACTGGACAGCAGCTGTATATCAGTGGGGTTTGTAACCAGCAGGTCACTGGTTGAAATCCCCAAACCAGCTGGGATAAATCTGGGTGAAAAGTAAATAAATAAATGGCATTGAACAGCCAGATTCTCTAATGAGGTTCATCCACAGCAAACAGTAGAACACCATCAGATCTGAGAGAGTAACTTGAGCCACACAAACAAAGATAAACAGGCACCAACAGGACAAACATATCTGGACAGGAGGATGTCGAGACCGAGTCTGGCACTGACAGATATAGGAAGTCTCCATATCTCTGCTTCATATCTTAATCCTCCTTAGCTGTGTTGGTTCAACAGAGCTGGATTGCCACACCACGGCGTCAAGATGTAAACCTCCATCAGTGGCGATTTAGATACTGTCTGAGAGCTTTGTTGTGATGCGGTCTGAGAGCCGAGCAGCACATAGTCTCACTTTAGTCGTTCCAGAATTTTTCCTCGTTTTGGCCCTTTTAAAATACCATTGTAAAGATGCATTTTCTACCTAGCAACAAGGTGACAATGACATTAAATCCTCCTCAGAGCTGATGATTGGAGGAGAAAGCTACCACACATCTTTCTAAATCACGTCCTGTTGCGTTATGTACGTATGTGGTGACCACACCTGTCGCCCCCTTACAAAATACACACACATATATATATACTCTATATATATGTGTGTATATATGACAGGTGACCTCAGCCTCCAACCAACCAGCACTCTGGAGAATAAGCCTCATTAGCTGCGACCAGTCGGGTAGATGAATTAGAGGATTAATCATTTGGTCGAGGCCGTTGGCTCCCTCAGGCTGCTTCACCTCTACGGTAAAAGCAACATCTCCTCCAGCCCCGTTCACATATTTAACTCAGACAGAGTTTTTATTGAAAAAGCGTGTATCACCGTGAGTCACGCTGGCTGCAGAAAGTGTGACTGTGGGTTCAGGCATCATGTCCCGACCTGCTGGGAATAGATGTCGTTTCCTGTGGAGAGAGAGCAGAGCAGCATTCAGACAGCTGCTGTCCCAGACACGCAAGCATATGGACACACACACACACACACACACACACACACACCTGGAACAGTTAATTTCCTCCGACATTCGGGCAGTGTGAACACTAATCAGTCAAAACGATGCGACATGAGACGGATCGCCCTGAAGCAGCTTCTCTGCCTCCTCTTCCTTCACTTCCTTCACTTTCTCTCCCTCCTGCTGTTTTCTTACATTTGACCCATTTGCAGCAGCTCGTGTCGCTACACGAGCAGATCAGAGTCAGATTCAGAACGAGACCGAGGTTTCCTCTGCGGACCTGCTTCTTCTGACTTGACTTCAGCGATGCTACAGTCAGACGGGATTATGTAAAAGAGGGCAGCGTGCATCTCTTCTCTCCGATCTCTGACTCTGTTCCTCCTTTTTTATCAAAATGTGCTTTTTGTTTATTAGGATAAACTATCTTAATATTCAGTATAGAGCACAGGAGAGCTGGTGCATCTGATATTATGGACTTTGGTCCTTTGGAGAAACTTTAATAATCTATCAGGCAGCTCCTGTTCTCAGAAGACTTGTTGAGTTTTATTGTTTCAGAAATGATCTGAGATTAAATGATGATTTCATAGTAGATTAATCGATAATGAAAATCTTTTAAAATACATTAAATCATATATATTAATTTGGCTACTTGTTGCAAATGTTACATCTATAATAGCTACATGTTGTGTAATGTTTAAGTTTTATGGAACTAATCCAGCTCTAGAGCTCTAAAGATTAGCTGATTAATCAATCGGTTGTCTGCTACTGAAGTAGTCGCCAACTATTTTGATAACCGTTAATCATTTAGTAATTTTTTTAAAGAAAAACTATCCAAATTTTCTGCTTTCAGCTACTCACATGTGAATATTTTTGATTCCTGTGTGACAGTAACCTGAATATGTCTGTGGTTGTGGACAAAATAAGACATTTGAGGACGTCACCTTTGGCTTTATGGACCAAACAACTAATCCATAACTTAAAGAAATGCTCGTCAGATTAATCAGTAATGAAGATAATCGTTAGCTGTCACCGTAAATCAGTTGTATCTAACATTTGTGGAGCTTTCATCTTTCTTATAGACACGTGGAAGTGTAACGTGTGTGAGGCTGAGCTGATAGTTACTGTTTCATGATTCCTTATTTAAAAATGAACGTAGCTGCCTGTGACGTGTCCAGCCCGTGCAGCCTGGCTGCTTCCTGCTCGGAGCTCAGACTCACCCCTCTGTGTTTTCCCTGCATTGCATTGTCTCCTGTCAAAATGCAACTGCTGTGCAGTTGTGTAATGGGTGGTGCCAGCGTTTCGAGGCCTGCAGTTTGACTTTCTTATTCATTCCAGTCAGACTTCGTGAGATTACCTCAGACCGGACCGAAGGAGACGTCGGGCTGTTTTCATGGGGGATACTTTTGTTTTTGTCTGTTTGTAGAATTAATTAAATCTTTGACGTATTTATAGGAGATACACTTAAATTAAAAACAGCAGATACAGATCTGGACATTAATCATAATAACAATCACACAGCTTGTAAATTGGATGCTTTTTCGACTGTGTTATAGTATTTGTGATGTAATCTGATCTGGCAAGACAGCCTGGCCATTTTCCATGTACACAACTCCTCTCACAGACAACCTTTCTTCCAGTTTCAATCAGGCTCTGTCACATCTCCACGCCTAGAAATTCATGTAGCACGTAGCACTACGACACCTGTAACCACTTCCCTCACAAATATATAGAAATATCGACACAAGTGAACAAAAATCACATCAAATCAGCTTAAAAGTTACTTTCACTGCATTTCTTCTGGGGTGTTTCTTCTTATACACTGTGTTAAAATGATTGGAGCTGTCTGTAGCAGACAGATTATGATGTATAAGGTGTATTTACACTAGACTGGATCAAATTTTGGACACAAATCAGAAAGTGACTGACTATACGGAAGGAAAAACTCTGAATGTCAGCTACATTTTGAGGAGTTGCCAAAGAGGAAAAAATATTACAAAACATTTCCTACTCATGTTACGCAATTTATGTCATCTGGGAGCCCCCTGGTAACACACACACACACACACACACACACACACACACACTGTGTGACTGAGAGAAACTGCCCTGCAGAGGCACTTTGCCCCGGTGAGACTAAAACCTGACCGAAGGAGGAAGTAGAGAGAGGGCAGATATTCTCTCTGTTTGTTTTTGTTGGCATGTTTGTTCGTGTACGAACATGCATGTAGGGTATTTGTCTAACACACACACGCTTATAGGTTGGCATCAGACTGCATGTGTGTGTGTGTGTTTATAAGTGTGTGTGTTAATAAGTGTGTATGTTTTGTGTTTTTTATGGTCCGGCTCAGGTATGCAGCAGAACAGGTTCATCTGTGTCAAACAGAAAAGGGGAGGAGAGAGGAGGTAAACATGTGGCGCTCCTCCTCCTCCTCCTCCTCCTCCATGATTGGCCTATCCCTTTTCAGATTTCCCACACTTTGTTGTCAGGCTGCCACCTAAAGGACACTGACGCCTGCACCCTGGGTCAGTCGTGACCTCCCTGACGTTTAAAAACAGAGAAAGCTGTCGTCCTCTTTCAGATTTGGAGTGAACTTGTACTTGTACTAGAGTATTTTCACAGTGTGGTATAAGTACTGTTACTAAAGTAAAAGATCTGGATACTTCTTTCAGCACTGTCACTAATATGATGATACCATAAACAGTATAAAATAACGTATCCATGGCGTCACCCACAGGTTTCTAAAGAGCCGTTGTGAAGCTCAACGTGGTGGATTTGGCCGCCAACATCTAAAAGTGGTCCAAGATGTGTCAATCAAAGCGTCCACGCTCTTAATCCTGCATAACTTTAAGCCTTAATATAATGTGAACAGGTGAGTTGTATATAAATTCACCCTCAGTACAGTTGTCATGAACGGGGAAATTAGCTACAGAGACCAAAACTGTTTTTTGTACCAGGCTGTAAACATGTTTATTTCTGCTGTGAAACATGGGGACTTATGGAGACTGACTCACTTCTGGAGCCAGCCTCAAGTGGACGACAAGAGGAACTGCAGTTTTTTGGCACTTTACCGTGTCAGCTTCACTTCACAGCCACAGAAGCTGTTTAGTTTAATCCAAAAACTCCAGCACAGAGAGGTTTGCTGCTTCTCCGTCTCTCTGAGCTGTAACTCACAGTCAGACAAAATAAGAAATCTCAAAGACAAGAAGTTGAACCACATGATCACCACCGAAAGAACCACGAAACCACGACTGAAACAAACACTGAAAGGACCCGGCCCGGCGGGCTTCACCTGCCGTTTGTTTCTAAAAAGCAAGCCAGCAGTTTCAGAATGACCCCCAGACTTTATGTGAATCAGGACGACGACTCATGAAGTGAACACGGCGTGCTGAATCTCACACCACACTACTCTAAATATAAACAATGTGTTGCCAAAGCATGCAGCCATTTCCGTCTAATATTAGCTGGGATGCATTCAGCGCCTGAAGCAGACCGCTCGGCCTTCTCTGTCTTTGATGCGCTTTATCTCCGGCTGAAGAACACTGGACCAGTTGATTATTATTCCGCCGCCGAGCTGCAGGCGGCACAGATAAGACTATGCAGGTTTCCTATCTGAAACTGGCAGCGTCACTCTCCCTCCTCCTCCTCTTCTCTCCCCGTTAACTTCTGCTCTGGACTTAAAATAGGAAATCAGGAGTGTTGATTGGCTGCTGCAGTGCAGCGTGCCCTCTCGCTCGCTCTGTGCTGCTCACTGCGGACGAGGTGTCGACCTCCGGTGTGATCGAGGCTTATTGGTCGATCAGATCAGCTGGGTTTCTTGATTATTTGTAGGAATACATGAGATTTATCTGGGCTGATAAATGATCAGCTGCTAATTGGAAACTTCTATTAATATGTGTTATTCCCGTAATTAATTATAGCTTATAAATTATCGCTCAGTAATAATTATAGAGTCGGGAAGAAGTCGATTCAGCCAAATATATATGAGTCGTTTTTATCTGACCAGCTACGGCAGCATCAAAACTCAAATATAGAAACCAAATAGGTTCAAAAATACAATAATAATTAATGTTTCTGTTTTATATTGTATGTTCATTATTCTTCAAGGACTAGCTCGATGAGCAGGAGCAACTAAATGTAAGAGTTTCGTTTTTTTGTAGTACAGCAGTGATGCTACTGAAATAAAACTGTGGATATTAGTTCATGATTCAACTTTTTCGCATGGTCTAAGTGTTAAAAAGGCAAAAAAATATATAATAAATCCTAACACCGAGTCACAATACTTGCAGAATAAGAACTGTAACTATAATCTGCATCCAAGTGTTGTGATCGCATCTAATCGGGAGATAAATATATCGTTCCAGTCTGATATAATCATTTTATTTATGTTCTATGGAAGTTTGTGAAGTTATTTTCACGTACTGAACATTTCAAACAGCCGTGACGTCGGTTAGATTTGGTCATGTCGGAGCTATGGAAGGTTAAATCAGCCTTTCTTACACTCAGGTGTGTATGAACCAGAGGTTATGATTTTCTTTGTGAAATACAAAAAATCTTTTTCCGTACGAGCCGTGGGAAGCTGGTCATTGATTATCATCGTCTGAAATAGAAATCCATCTTGTGCATTCCTAAAAACCCAGAAGTCAAAGGGAGAGCAGCAGATCTTCACACTTGAGAACATAAAGCAACTCCCACCGCTCAGCAGCTCTTTAGTACATGCTAACACTTGTACACCTGGCAACCTCTGCTGAAGCACAGTGTACTCTGAGAGAGAGCAGCTCCCTCGATGTAAGAGGTCAACCTTTTAATGTCCCACCGTGGTTCGCCGGTTTGAGAGCGCAGTATTGATTAACTGGTCAGTCTGTTCACACCAGATGTCCAGCACCAGCTGCTCGGCAACGTACCGCTGCTATAATGGAGTCCAGAGACGCCTCGTGCATTTTTAACGAGCACAACCTGGCGGCGCAGACTTTAGTTACATAACGAGTGCTGTTATTCGACATAGCCCGTATTTGCTGCCGTCGTTGGAAGACCTGACTGTGTGGAACGGGTTTTATACACCTTGAATCTTATACCGAGAACGCATCGCAACCTTTTGACCTTTTAAAACCAGTCTGACACGAGGCTGCTACTTGAAATTGCTGCCAAAGTTGCCATTTGAGGATATAAGACATACAATATCCGAACTATTTTCCTTATATTGAGTTGCACCCAGCTGAATCCACACTTAAAAATCCTCCTTAAACCTTATTTCTGTGCCGTCTTCACCTTGAATGAAATAGGTTTGCCGAGTGAAAGGAGGCAGGTTGATGTGAGGTCTGAGCAGGCACGAGTAAACACCGATAACAGATCATCTCGAGTCCTGCACAGGTTTGATAAGGGCTGGAAAATTCGAGCACATATGCCATCAGGTAAACAGGTAGAAATGTTTTCCCGTGCTGGGTGAAAACCACCTCTTAAGACATTTTTGTGGTCAGCTTGTGGAGGTTTCTCACCACTCCAGCAATGTTTATTTTCAGCACAGCTACGGGAGGAAAATGTGGTTTTCGTGGGTTGACACAAGTGGTATACTCACTCACTGGCTTTTTTAACGGTCGATTGACTGCCAGGACTTCCCCTTTGACGGATCCATGGTCTAAATCACATGTTCACGCAGCGTTATACAGGAAGACCACTGAACTGTCGCCACACTGAGCGCAGCGTGCTGTAACTCAAACTCCAAACATTGAGCGGGGGACAATGGCAATGATCCGTCTGAGGAGAAGTATTTTACGAGTGATCTCTGCAAATGAAGACGACGATGTGTTTACTAGTTGCTCACCACCTGAGGTAATATTTTATACATTTTTAACACTTCAGCATTAACTTCTAAGCTGCACTTTGCTTCAGAGTATTCTTTTATTTTGAAAATCTAGTGCTTTGGTTAATGGAAGAAGGTGGACCTTGCAAAGAGTTTTTTCTGACTTCTCACGTCTTCAAAAACATGCAGTAAATGATATATAATGTATAATGCATGCACTGTCCACCTTTTTATTATATCGTGCTGTCGAACAGCAGCTTCTTCCAGCCCGCTGAATATTCGATTTTCGTGGTTACCTCCAGCTGTTTGCTCGACTCCTGCATATTTCATCCCCTATTGATCCCCGTGCAATAAAAACATCACAGAGCCAGTGTTAGGCGGCCTCGGGGCGCTGGCATTATTTATGACTCCCTCTCTCTCTCTCTGTCTCTCTCTCTCTGTCTCTCTGTGCCCTGTCGCTCTGCAGCCAGGCAGCTTCTTTGTAATGCCAGCATGAAATAATCATGACAAGCAGCCCATTGACTGGATCAGTCGTGCGTCAGGGGTTTTGAAGAAAGATGCTCTGTCATCTGAGTCGACATGCTGACTGTACTACAGCCGTGGAAATGTTGTAGTTCGGTCGGAGGCGGGGACTAACTTTGTTGTTCACTTGTCAGCGGGTTAATTCATACCCACAGTCAGCTGATTGTTTTTAAATCATATTTCATCACCTGTCAGGGTGACAGTTGCAGTCACGAAAACTCTCCCTTCTCAGCGGCATAAAAACATTTGTGGTTGTTCAGGTTTCCCGTCCTGTTCAACAGGAACATTTCTGCTGCTGCATCTCGCTCTAACAAGAGACCTGCTTTACCACGTAATTAAAACAGGACCTGAAACGTTCTTCATACTTTTCCTTGTGACCATCACAAGTGGTAGGAGAAGTAGTCTGTGCAGACAGTAAACACGGATACTGGCTGAGTCTGAGGAAGAACAAATGAAGGTGCTATTAGTTTAAAAAGGGACGAGGAAGATGGTGGTTAGATAGTGAACTACATTAAAGTTGTTCATTTTGGAAAGGTTTTGTTTAGTCATCATTACAGATGATTCAAATTCACTAAGATTTATTAATCCTGCTTTACACAGACACGAAACATCCAGATAAATGATACGAGGGAGCTACGTGTGGAAAGGTCTATAAATAAATGATTCATAAACTACAAAAAGGACGAGATCAAAAGAATAAAAACCAAATAAAAGCAGATAAAACATGCACCAAGAGTGACAGTGGTTTAAGGGAAAGGCTGCAGAGCATTTAGCAATCGAATTGCAGGTACAGCGTTACCGCCCTGATTTCAACAGAGAAACTTCACTTGCCAAACTACTCGCTGCTTCGCGGTGGATTTGTTGGTTACTAAAAGTATTGCGATCCGTTTGCTTCAGGGATGATGGTTTTTTTATTGCGTTGTTTACATTTTTCAAGCTTGAACGACATTTGATGCTTCCAGCTTCTCAAATTTTTACGATTTATTGCCTTATCTTGTTGTACTTAATAAATCTAATGAATATTTTTGGGCTTTGGACTGTAAGTCGAACACAAAGACAATTTGAAGACGTCACCTGGAGCTGTTATCTGATTTGTATAGACCAATCATTTAATCACTAGAACAAAAACTCAATGTGATGTTGATGATGCTTGTTAGGTTTCTACATAGCTGCTGTTTTAATACCCCACAATTCAAATGGAATAATTAGGCCACGAGTAGTTTCTCTTTTATCTTTCAGTTTCTTTTCTTTAGGACAGATTTCATCAGTCCTCTGTGTTCTCTGCTGCGAGGATGAGCTCGGACAAACTGTCCTCTGAGGATGCATCTTGATAGTCAGTTTTACTTCCTCATTTCTACCTGACATGGGTCCTTGTCACTCTCAGTTATATAACTGCAGCACTTCCTTCCCCTGTCCTCCTCCTCCTCCTCCTCCTCCTCCTCCTCTGAGTTCATTCAGCTGCTCAGCTCTTTTATTGCCAAGAAAGGCTCTTGTCAGCTTGAAGTACAGTTTTTTTTTTTTTTGACATTTCAGCCATTTCCTTTCTGCTCAAATGCCACGCTGTGTTCAGCACAAACACTGCAAAGACCGACTCCACTCGGAGTTTAGCGGGAACGTGGCATTAACGGTGTTTAAAGTGTCCGTCATGTTGCAGGTGCCGCTGTTGATACATCATGGCATCAAATCCACTCACACTTCCACCTCTCTCTCTTTTTCTTTCTCCCCATCAGACGGTGTCCTCGTCAGGCCCGGGCCGCTCCGAGTCCCCCGTCTACACCAACCTCCAGGAGCTGAAGATCACCCAGAACAACTTGCCCCCTTATCCCTCCGGCTCCCCCATCCACGTGCTGGGCGACTGGGAGACGTTCAAGGACCAGAACGGCAGGCACTTCTACTACAACCGCTCCACCCAGGAGAGGACATGGAAGCCGCCCCGAGCCAAGGACGCCAGCTCTGGGAGCTCCAGAGGAGACAACCACAGCGCAGGAGAGAGCTCTGAGGTATGGACAGAATACATACAGCTTCATGAAGAACTTCCAGTGACAACTCAGGAGTCCGAAAATTAAGGACTAAGCGCTGGATGGTAGTTAAGTCAGTCTTTGACAAATAATTCAGTAACTCAGTCTGAGTTGGCTGTCTGGATTGTCAGCAAGCCTCCAATTTGTCAAATCTGAAAATTATTCATGAGTGACACAGCGAGAACAAGTAAAACAGGAGTGAAACAAAATATTTTCTTGGTTTCTACTGAACATTTTTCTCACATAAAACCTGAGAGAATTCAGATCAAACCTTTTAACAGCAGAGGCCCGTAAAGCTGAGAGGGAAGGCTGTCAATAATGCCACAGGTAGTCGATGGAAAAAGAAGGAATGCTACAGAAATTAAAGAAGTCTTTACAGGTAACAAAGAGGTACACTACCATCTGCGATGAAGTTCACCACCTCTTCATGAGTGCAAACATTTCACCTGACACGTCTCCCCTCCTGTCCGACCGTCTGATACAAAGTTTACGACAAAAACATCTTCGGTTTATCCGAATGGTGAACTGACCCCAAGCTCAAACTTAAAGTCAGAGTCGGAAATTAAATAGAAAACAAAACGCAGCATGCCAGCACTTCATCACATATTCGCGACTGTCTGGTTATTAACAACGCAGCGCAACGTTGTCCTTTCGTCTCTGACGAGTGGAGAAACTCAGACTTCTGACATGAAGTTTGATCACACAGCCTGAACGGATGAACTGATTTAAAAACACGCAGCCTTATTTGATGAGTGACGAATAACTACATGTCCTTTTATGACCAGCTCCCACACACACACACACACTTTGAGTCATCCTGTTTTATTCAAAGGCTGTATAACACTGCCACCTACAGGCAGAAATCAGTCACTGTCACACTGTCCAAAATCAAGCATGAACTTCAGTGATTTTTAGCTCTCTCTTGGGTCTTCTGGTTGTCTTTACTGTATCAAAGTGGTGTTGTTTTCTGTTGATTTACTGGCTGTGGGTGCATGACTGTCTCCTCTCCTCTGTAACTCCACGGTGAAAAAAAGATTCCCTCTCTTTTCTCCTCTCTCTCTTTTTTTTCCAATCGCAGACCACTCCTCTCTCGCTCTCGCCGTCTTTCCTTCCCTTCCTCTCGCTCTCCATCGGTCGACTCCAGCCTCTGTCGTCGGAGGACACCTGCTTCAGCGCGTACTCTAGCCAGTCAGACAGTCAGTATGGCTCGCCGCCACGTGGCTGGTCGGAGGAGATGGACGAGTACGGACACACGCTGTATGTCAGCGACTATACTAATGAGAAGGTACCGGCTGCATGGGGGCTGATCTCTCTTTATTGTGGTGGTTTCTGGGAATGCATGCAGGACTTTGGGGTGATTTATGGGAAATTTCCTTCACATTGATCTGGCAGAGTTGTAACAGAACGATTGATGATGCATGATTATGCAAGATTATCACTGAAAATGTGCCACAGAAGTCCAAAATAAAGATTTATTGTGCAGATTTAAAGAAAAGATGTAAGAGTCACTACTTTGATATGAAAAAAAGGCTAAAAAAATGAAGTTTAATGTTACGCCTCACATACTTTAGTCATGTCAGGACTCGCACTAATGAGTCTTGTGTTTCTCCTGTTGTCCGTGTGTGCGCCGCCAGTGGTTAAAACACATTGACGAGCAGGGCAGGCCGTATTACTACAGTGCAGATGGTTCAAGGTCAGAATGGGAGTTGCCAAAGGTAAGAGTGTGTTGCGTTACTTACAGTTTCACAAACCGATGCTGTCCTGCATGTGTACAGCTTCAAATGGCCGCTACTAAAAGGTGAACGTCCACGCCCCGAAAATAATGTGATGAAACATCAGTAAGGCTGAAAAAAACATTCTCATGTTTAGTCATAAACCTGGGAGTAAAAATCAAAATAAAGTTAATTAGTCATAATTAACTTAGTTTTTAGGACTAAAATGTTTTGTAGAGATACTGTCGTGTGACGTGTAAATATGTGGCATGACTTTGTATGTACTGATTTATTTAAATGAGGCTGCTGGTCTTTATGGTGATTACTGAGTAACATATTCAGTTATAACAGCACTTATGTGTGTGTATTTGCATTAGGCAGAGTTAAAAGTATATTCATACGGTATATTTCCCCGTTCGCTCTCTCCCAGTTCAACCACTCCCCCCCTCAGCCGTCTGGAGACGCTCCAAAGAGTCGCAGTCTGGACAGGAAACACGTGGAGCCCATCGTCCTGACCAAGTGGAGACACAGCGCCTACGTCCAAGACCCCAACGACAAGGTCTGACAGCCAAGTCTGCAAACAACAGACTTAAGACGAGCTCCACTGTTAGATACTTAATTTCACAACAAGCAAAAAAAAATCTTCCACAGAAAAAGTAAATTTGAATGATTCTCATTTCACCTGTGTACGAGCTGTGATGTGACGTGTTCGCTGGTGAGTCCAGAGTCTCATTTGTAGACTGGTTGCTTTGCAGCGGCTGTTAAAAACCAGGCGTTTCCGCGCAGGCTCTGCCCGCCCACACCCGTACAAACACCAAGTCAGTAACCTGTTGGAGCGACCACTCAGCGCCTTGTCCTTTTTGTTTTTAATCTGAGCACACAAATCAGCTTGCATGTCACAAATCACGCAGCAGGGAGTAGTGATTACATCCTCATCAGTTGATTGAGCCTTGAATCATTCCAACGAGAAACTGAACGTTTAATCATGAACTCCTATATTTAAGGGTTTGGCCACGATGATGCTGAAATGATTTATCCTAAAAAAAGATGGAGTAGTTTGAGGTAGCAGCATGAGCGTTATGATAAATACCTGCCTCCACATCTAATTAACAATCCATCTGTGCCTCCCGGATGTCACGCAGGTACTCGACACACTCTGCAGCATTAATCTCACCGCTAATTCCCATCACACTCGTTCATCTGCCTGTGTCTTCTTAACCTCTCATCATCTTCTCATTAACCCTTTTTTTGTTGTTAGTCCATGTCACAGTTTGTTTGTTCATTCTTTCCCATCCTTGTCTCCTCACTAGGACGCTCCTCTGGGCCCAAAGCCCACCACTCCTGACTCTGACTCCTGCCCTTCGTCTCCCAAGCCCCCCACCTCTGTTAGTACTCACCCCTTTTTACCACGCATGCTCACAACCACCCGGCAGGCTCCGTCCTGCATCCCAGGTTGTGCAGGAAAAAAAACACACGTTGCCGCTTATTGCAGGGTTTCTACACAGATGTGGAAAATGTGGCGTCGGCTCTGATATTTGAAAGACAAAACAAAGCTTTATATAGCTGCGGAAAAAAAAGAACAAATTTGAAGTTGAGCCTGTGTAGAATCCCTGTTAATCAGCAGTGCTGATGGGTAACATTACCCAAGGATTTGCTTGGATTTGTCAAGAAACGTTTGGATAAATTGTTTGTTCCCGGGTGCGTTGATCGTCTGTTTTGCCCCCCAAAAAAATCTCTGACTGAATGCAGCACAAGTAGTTCTAGTATTTAGATTGAATTTATCTTAATCTGATGTCACTTTCTAGTGCTTAGTCACTCGTCTGTCTTGAGTGGGAATGATGACAATCGTCTGAAAGCTGTTTTTGTTCCGGTGGCGGGGTGTTTTGTGAGTGGTGGCGGTGTTTTTAATAATGAAGTGACACAATATTCAGCAGCTTTCTCTCTCTCTCGTCATTCTGCTGTGGTTGTTAATCATAGTTTAAGTGATTGATGAGTGTGTAACCTGCATCTTTAAAGTGTGCTCTAATGCTTTTCTTTTCTGTCTCTCCAGCCATCTGAAAAGTGCGGCGTGCTGAACGTGACAAAGATCACTGAGCACGGCAAGAAAGTGCGGTGAGTAGCGCCGAGTGTTTGGCAGGAACTGGAGCGAAAGTTGGTTTTAAAGATTCCCTGTGAAGATTTAGTTCTCTGCAGTGCTATGGAGCAATATTTTAGAAGTGGAACCAGTTCAGTTTGCATTTTTTGGATGTATTATTCATCGGACACTTTACAATCCTTCACTTCACTTCAAGGTAGAAGAAGTAGAGTGCAGTATCGTCGACATAGATATGAACAGTACTTTGCAAACGTTTCATGTGGAAGCAAAATACATTGAATATATTTGTGAGGACTCAGGGCGACATGTAAACATAACCTTTGTTTGTTTACAACGCAACTCTACAAGCATGACTTAAAAGAAATATATATATTTGTTTAGGTCTGTCCCCATAATCCCAAAAAAAAGAAAAACATCTAGCAACTAAGTGTTAGGCCAACATTGTTTAATAAAAAAAAGTATTTTCACATTTTCTGTCAGGAGGTGAGACATCCTGGATGCTGCACAATTAGTAGAAATACCAATATGATTTAAATATAAAGGGCAATATCCAGATCACAGAAGCTTCAGTTTTTCTGATGAAGGTAAAATGTGTCACCCAAACAGACCCCAACAAATGTCATATTATCAAGTTTTTTTTAGTGATAATGAAAACTGTGATGGATGAGGAATCATAATATTTTACCATATCATGCAGCTCTGTTTTCAACATAAAATGTTTTTTAAATAAGAAGTTCTCGCACACATCAGTGTTGATTTTGTACACAAACCGGTCGAACCTTTCTAGATAAACAAGACTAAGAACCTGTCCAAGATTTTGATGCTTGACAGCCTAAATATTTGGACTATCATCATCCAAAATATGTTTTGTGTTGATACTTAGCCTTAATGCTGGGACTGATCTACTGTCAGTGCTCACAGTGTTCATGAACTGTCTGTTGCAGGAAGAACTGGACTTCCTCCTGGACTGTGCTCCAAGGATCCACGTTGCTATTTGCCAAAGGCCAAGGAGGCGGGACCAGCTGGGTTAGTGACAACAACCTTTTCCTGGGGGGGCAAAAAAAAAGAGGTTGTTTGATAAAAACACAGCAAGTTCCTGTGTGTATGTCGGCATATTTTATTGACTAGACGCTGAGGAAGAGTCTCTGTGCTGTGCTGCTCTTTCACATTCAAGGACCTCCAGTGTGTTTTCAGCGGTTTGTCAGGTCACTGGACGGGAGTTGGGGTTGACATTTCTCTCTTCTACATGTTTCCTTTCTCTGTCTTCATCCCCCTCCATCCTCCCATGCAGCCATACTACCACAGTGGCTCCTTCCCTGAATTTCTCCTGTCACTGTTGAGTAGCTGGAGGCCGTCCGCTAAGAAACGTCCTGCTGTCTCCTATGGCTGCTCTGAGCTCGACAGAGCCTCCTCTGTATGTGCTTCCTCCTTCCTTTTGTGTGCTTCTCTTCTCTCCTCGTCTGCATGCCACCTCCCTGCTGTCTGTCATGCTCTGACCCCAACCCCTCTGTGTGTTTATTAGCCACCGGCATGAAGCGGGAATACTCTGGCTTGATTGGTTTTAGATGGAGTTTAATCAGAGAGCTGTTTTCTTAGAAATGGAGACGTCGTAAAGGTCAGGTGTTCATAAGATGGAGGTCTGTAGGGGTGTGGTAGGGTGGTGTCATGCTTTCTGATTACATGGTGCATGACGCACAGGAAGGACTACTTTGAGTTTGTAGCTGCATGTAGGCGGAGATGACCAGAAAGGTAAATCCAGACTATTATCCAGATGTCATGTTTATTCTCATTGACACACCTTGTTGCATGGTTAAGCACTGACAATACAAACAGGCCCTCCGTGTGCTGATCTGCCCTCCTTTGATTCTTCTCCTGTCTCTGTCCAGTTTGGAGGCGGTCAGTCCAAACCAGAGTTCACCGTGGATCTGAGGGGCGGCTCGGTGGAGTGGGCGTCCAAAGACAAGTCCAGCAAGAAACACGTGATAGAGGTGGGGACAGAACTCAAACTTTGCATTTGTGTTTTTTTGTGTGATAGGCTGGTGTAGAGGTGTAGTTTCAGACATAATGGTTCGCCTTCGTACTCCTTTCTATGATTTAAGCAGCTTAACTCCCAAAGACTAAATATCAAAGATGCTTCTGCCTTACATAGATGATTGTTGGTACTGATTTATTTTGTCTCTCTCCTGGCTGCAGCTGAAGACTCGTCAGGGCACGGAGCTGCTGATCCAGTCAGAAAACGATGGCGTGATCAGCGAATGGTACCGAGCACTGCAGGACACCATCAGCACCCACGTGAGGACCGACACCTTTCACCAAGTGCCAGAATGTTTTCCTCAGATTGGACTCACATGAAGCAGACCAATCAGTGCCAAGAGCCGAGAAAACACACAGTTTAGCCTGTGACTGCACTTGATTGGAAGACGGCCAAACATTTTGTTGGTGGAAACTTCCCAAAAAATAGCCCAGATTCTCACAACACACCCAAACTTTAACTTGCCCGATTGAATAATTGCCAGATTGCGCAGTATTAAAGTTAGTCTGGAAACATGAAGATTTGATATGCAGCTTTAAATGCATCAGTCAGGTTTGTTTGCAGGATAATGAAGACGAAATGTTGGACAAACGGTTACTCTGAAACACTTGGAGAGTAAAATTATTCATGAAAAAGCTCAAACCTCTAAACTCACCATGAACAAAACTGCATAAGAATGAGAATAGTTTCAAGAACAACTCTGGAAGTTCAGCTGCTGTTTGTCTGAATCAGTTTCACCCGTAATCACAGGAGATAAAAAAACGATTTGTTTCATTGCGCCGAGAGTCTAAAGGTGCAGCAGGTCGAGGTTTTTACAACCATTGCTTTATTTCCCCATTTGTTTGTCTGTGTGTGTGTGTGTGTGTTAGGCCTGGGAGTCTGACGAGGCCATTGAAGAGGACATGCCGGAGTCGCCTGGTGCAGAGAAACATGACAGGGAGAAAGAAAACAGAGACTCAAAGAAAGGCCGAGGTCTGTGTGATGTCAAACAAACATTCAAACATTTTTCATATTAACGATTAAAGTACTTCATCAAAACATGGATAAAACTGATAATAAAGCATCCAAAGTGAGAGATTTAAGAGCTGAATGATTGAGAAAATAAACCAAGAGAGCAGGAACACATTACACATCACAGAAAATGAAAGCAAACTTTGGACAGCAAAGTTTCTCTTTGGCTCCGCGCCCTGACTTACCCTTTAAAAGAACTGCTTATCAGTTTCACTCCCTCAAAAACACGGAGCGGCCGTCATGTCGATCAGCGTGTTGAAACGAGCGATCAGCTCGAACAATGTCCTGTCCAATCTCTCCACCGCAGCCATGAAGACCTCCACCAGCATGGACGGCTCCGACAACAAGAAGACCAGACACAAGCTGAAAAAGTTCCTGACCCGCCGGCCGACCCTGCAGGCTGTCAGAGACAAGGGATACATCAAAGGTACCAGAGTGTATATTTGTACTATTGTAACCACAGATCAATTTGTTCCAACCATTTTATTCCTTTTTTCATTCATATCTCTACATTTTCTTTTACATTTAAATTGGATTAAAAGTTTCTTCAACTTAAACGATCCTATTTTTATTTAATTTATCATCCAGCGAGCCAGTTTCGCCCACAGGAATCAGGAAAAGTTCATGTTTTATAGTTCTATAATGACTAACTGGGAAAAGTTTTATAATTCTAGTCATTTTATACATTTTCTACATCAAGGTTTTTGGCCTGCGTGACATTTAAAAGCCCACAGGCAGGAAACCTTCCTTTCTTTTATGTCTAATAGAAAGTAATAAGACACAGGGAGGCTCTGAGCGCCTTTATAAAGCACGTACTGCAACAAAAAAACGAGGACTTCGGGCTGTTTCGTGACGTCTTTTCTCCCTTCTGTGTCCTCAGATCAAGTGTTCGGCTGCAGCCTGTCGAGTTTGTGTCACAGGGAGAACAGCACGGTGCCCAGCTTCGTCAGGACGTGCATCGACCACGTGGAGAACAACGGTGGGTTAGAACGTGTCACTTTAAGTGATCCGTGTGTGTTATAAAAGAAGGGTGAGGTTTATATTGCCTCGTGATAACACGGGAAGGGTTTGACCGAAGTCTTCCGGCGCTCGACGCAAATAAAAACAAACCGTCAGAGTAATTTTCAGATATTAGTGAGCTGATGTTTTTCCTCTCATGATCCCCTGCAGGTCTGTGTATAGACGGGCTGTACAGAGTCAGTGGAAATCTGGCTGTCATACAAAAACTACGCTTTGCTGTCAATCACGGTAAGTGACTGCTTCCCGGAGCTGCTTCTCTTCAGTAGTAAAAGGTTGTTTAGAAGTCATTCCCACTCGAGTTCCTGTCGGTTTCTTGTCACGTAAGCTGTTCAAAGCGTCTGTTGACTGGAAGCTTTTTGTGCCCGCGTCCAGATGAGAAGGTGAACCTCGTCGACGGGAAGTGGGAGGACATCCACGTGACCACCGGAGCTTTGAAGATGTACTTCAGGGAGCTGCCGGAGCCGCTCTTCACCTACGCCTTCTTCCACGACTTTGTCAGCGCCATCAGTACGTGTTACGCTCTGACATCTGCATTCATTCATGTATTAACTCACAGCCTGAAGTGGATGTAGTTTGTCTTACAAAGTTTGTTGTCAGCCTCAGCAAGATTTTGCTGCAGAACCCAGGAGCTCTTTATTGAGAGATGATAGTTACTGATTTTGTGCTTATTCAAATAATTTAAACTAAACGCAGGGAGATATTAAATTGTAAAACTTTTTATTTGAATGCTTTTGCCCCCTCAAAATAAAATTACATTGTTTTGGAAGCTTGCATGGACCACTAAGGGCCCCAAACCTCACTTAGGAAACCACTTAACCCGGGAGCAGTGAAAGCCAATAGCAATCTAATAAACTACGAGCGTCGAGGGACACTTTACCAGCACTGCATTAGTGAAACAGCAAGAGATGCTCTGGAAAGAGAGTAACTGTGAGGTGGCTCAGATTGTTCTTTGATATATATACGCCGTGTTTTCTGTTTTCTGCAGAGATTCCAGACTACAAGTATCGAGTTCAGTCCATCAAAGAGTTGGTCAGACAGCTGCCCAAGCCCAACCACGACACCATGCAGGCTCTCTTCAAACACCTCAGGAAGTGAGACAAAGAAACTATATGTTTATCACATAAAGATATTAGATTCTAATTGTTTTTTTTTTAATTACCTGATTGTTTTGTCAACATGTCAGGAAATAATGAAAAAACTTAATTATAAATATCTTTTCAACCTGTTACGTAAAAGTCAAAGATGTTGAAGAAAATCAAATTCTCACATCAGTACTGTTGTTTTCTGATGATATATCAGTTAATTGGCTAATTATTTGACCTCCATATAAACTTTATACATCTTTAGTGATGTTTAATCAGAGATGATAATTACTGTACAGCCCCGCAGGCACCAAACACAGTAAATAATGATCTTTAAATAAATCGAGGGTCATCTCCGCTGTCAGCTAGCAGTCTGTTCAGATTTTATGACTCACAAAATCGCCGTGTCTTCCTTGTTCCTCCAGGGTGATCGACCACGGCGAGGAAAACCGTATGACCACCCAGAGCGTGGCCATCGTGTTCGGCCCCACGCTGCTGCGGCCTGAAACGGAGACCTGGAACATGGCGGTCCACATGGTCTACCAGAACCAGATAGTGGAGCTAATACTGCTGGAGTACGAGAACATATTCGGCAGGTAGAAAGAGACACGCCGGAGGATGAGCCTCTTTTTATTTTTGTTCACTCCCAACGCAGAGCTCTTCCTTTACTCACCGCGGCCCTGCCAAAAAAGAAAAAAGAACAGCCCGGCCTGGCTCGGCTCCGCTCGGGTGTGTGGGGGCGTGGGGTGCAGCTTCTCTTCATCTCAAACCAACATGCGTTCACCGGCTTTCTCCAATCTTGCAACCTCCTGACCAACGCCACGTTAAAATATGTCGTGAACCAAAACATAGCTCTAACAAACTAGCGACCAAAACAAAGAAAAAGTTTTAGACTCTTTGCACTTTTCAGTATCTCGTTTTCTCCTGCAGCTGCGTTTGTGCCACTTTACTGCAAAGGCGACGTTCCTCCTGACCCGACACTGGATTCCTAAACGTAAAATACGGGCCAAAATAAAGCCTCTTGACTACTGCACAGACTGACTGAGACCAAAGGAGCCTCAGCAGGAGCCTCGATTACAGAGGAGACGTCAGTATTGGAGGTTGGAGGTGGAGGTGCACCCTGTATGTCCTGTACTGTATATCCGATGACCTGTATCACCACACTGGGGAACCGACAGAAGAAACCAAACTGCTGTGCTTGGCTTTAGACGTTTAGCCACTACCAGAAGCAGCAGACGGAGGAGGGGGGATGATTTATTTCGGAGCTTTATGTCATAAAGAACATTATCTGCTCTCTCTCTCTGTCTTCCCCTCCACCTCTCTCTGAATTCTCTCTCTCCTTCTTATTTCTGCTTCCTGAAATACTGGACCGGGGTCCTCTGAACACAAAGGAGGTTATAACTCTGTATTATATATCTCTGCATGCCACTTTCTCCATTTGGCTTTAAGAACAAATCATCTCGCAGCAGTCAGAACTTAAAAAAACAACAACAAAGAAACGGTACTCGGCTGTGTCTTTCCTCGACTCGTGGATATGAAATGTTTTAGACATTGAACTCCAGCGATAAATCTGTACAGTGTTTTAATGTGCGTGCATGTGGATGTGGGACCGGGGTGGACGGACGGATGAATGGATCTAATGATGATATATTGTACAAACAGTAAATATAAGTATGTCTGGAGTGTTTAAAAATATGATATGAGGGAGGAATCGTGTAACCGACAGATGCGAGGAATAAAGTTATGAACTGGGGATGTGGAGGTTTACCTGTGTGTCAGGTAAATTGAAGATTGTGAACTGTAACTGGAATAAAGACCTCTAATCTAAGAGCTATTCCAAAAGGAGATATTCTTCATGTCATGTTCTTTAATGTCCGGGGATGCTGCGTGAATCGGTAGAAGGAAGATGCAGGTGATGATCTGCTGTGGCGACCTCTAACGGGAAGAGCTGGGGGTGGAAGGAGATGTATTAAGTGTCCAGCTGTGCTCAGTGTGAAGGTCAAGAGCTCGCCGCCAAAACTGGAGAAAGTAAATCGAAATGTTAGAAGTGATGTGAAGAAAAGAAAAATCCAACCGCTAAGTCAAAAAATCTTAAATTTTGAGCCAAAGTTTGACTTTATTCTTGATTTACTGCCACTGTTGATTTAGAAAGTCAAACTTTGTATTTGTTTTCATAAATTTGACATACTATGTTATTATTCTGACCTGTAAATCAAAATTCTTTGTCTCATATTGGCTTTAGTTATGATAAATTTGACTTAATATCTTGTATACGTGGTGGCACAGTGGGTTCAAACCTCGGCTGGAGTTTGCATGTTCTCCCTGTGTCTGTGCTCCTCCCAAAGACATGCACTTAGTAGATTAATCGGTGACTCTAAAGTGTGAAGGTGAATTGTTTGTCTCTCTGTGCCCTGTGATAACCTGGCAACTCGTGCCGGGTGCACCGGACATCTCGCTTCGCCCAGCTGGGCAGCTGTTATTTATGACTTCAGATGGTTGAAGTTTCGACATTGTATATCATAATATACTATATCAATTTACTCTCTCTGTCAGGAGCAGTACACTGCCATGAAAAGAGACTGCTATCATACATGTACATTTACTTATTAGACTGATATTATATGAACGTCGTACCATGTAAATCTCATACTGTTACAACCTTTCTTAGTTTATTGACATTATTTATCACCGCGAGATGCTCTGATACATCCTGAGGCTTCAGTCGGTAACTTTTTATTCTCCAGTTATTTATTTAATTAGCACTTGTTTTGTGTTTTGTGACACAGCCTTCATTAAGGTTATTAAACACACCTGAGATTTTCATGATAATGATAATGCTAATGAGCTTGGAAGCGAGCCACAGGATGAAGAGGCCTGGAGGAGAGGAGTGGTACCCTCGAAGGGAGGAAGATGAGCGGCGTCTCCGTCACATCTGTTGTTTGTTTAAACGTGTTGCTGAAGATGCGTTCATGTCGCAGTACTGCAGTGTAAAAATACTCTATTACACCTTAAAGTATGTATTGTAATACACTTGAAGTTACTGGATTACATATGTGATGCATCATGTTAATGCTGCATCTGGTAGATTTGGGGCTAATTTAAGTTACTGCGGGTTAACACAGTTTATAATAATATATCATTATTTATGGCTTGATTAATATTTTGTATCTAAATCTGTAAACAGATGATAGGTGGTGCTCCTGCAGCAGCAGCAAGCTGGTTATAAATGTAGAAAAATAAATGAACAGCAGTTATTATGACTTTAAATCAATATGAAGTTCACTGAGAAAGCTTAAAATGAGTTTGTAGCACAAATATTAACAGAATAAAATGATAATATTTGATGTAAAGTGCCGTTTTTAGCCACATAACCTAACAAACTTAGCATGGGGTGACGGTTTTAAGAGAAAAGGAGTTAAAATCCTCTTTTTAACTTTATTATTTTAACTAGAATTAAGACGTAGGGAAGATGTGATGAAGACAGATCATTTGTAAAAACGTAATAAAGTGTGAAAACGGGAATAAATCGACATATTTTCGTGTTTGGTGCTAGCGCAGGTTAGCTTAGCTTAGCTTAGCTTCAGCCGTTGGTTTGTGCTAAGCTAACCCACCTGTACAGGTAACTTCCGGCACATTTTGAATAATAAATAAACAAACCCAGCAAAGAAACAGACAGGAGATCGGTGGACTAAGCTGCAATAAGTCTCTGTGGACGTTTTTATTTTATTTATTTCAAATTTTTTTGATTTTTTTGGGGTAACCGTTAAAACCTAACGGCCGTTAGCATAAGCTAACCAACCGTTACCTAGCAACTAAAAGCTACAACTACACCTTTCTTCCCTGCAGGTGAGTGTTTGATTAATATTTACACATTAACCTGACTATAGTTAATTAGAAACTAATTATATAGTTTGAATCGTACCAACATTTTAATTTTGTTTGACATTTAGCTGCTTTTATTGCCTTTTGACACCAATATAAGGACAAGTAAAAGGTAGGTAGTTGTCTCTTGATTATTTTTTACAAGATTTAACACCAGTGAAGATGTTTTTATAATTAAAAATCAATTTCCCATCTCAAAGATGCATCAAATTGAAGCTCGGGATGAAGAAACTGATTTTTTGTGTCTTTTATTCAACATTTGTAGCTTTATATTCATAGTCTTTGTCGAACTGCCTCTTTTTACAATGATAATATTACAGAACTTGCACATTTCATACATGAAAATAGGAAAAACACAAAGATTTAAGGAAAAGAAAGATAAAATAAGTAAAAACTTCTGCAAGGAAAGCTTTATAATATCAAATCTAACATTATCTGACACGTTTCAGATTCACATTTTTTTGCAGAAGCTTAAAAAAAAGGTTTGAGTTTTCAGATCTTTGGTGTCTGCTCTGGGCTAAAACCTCCATAATGGATTTTTATCACAGATTTCATGGTGTAAAAAGAGAAATGCAAAGCATTCAGCACGGGGGGCAAAGGTTTTCTTTTTATTCCGTTGTGGAAATATCTCCTATTTTTTGGGGGGGGAGAACATTTTGACTCCCTGACCTGCTGATTTCACGTCTGATTGCTTCAGATCCACAGGACAAAGAAGTATGTGACCTTCGAGAAATGCACATCAAATCTATTTCCGCTTCTGTCAACAGGATTCCCCCCGAACACTGAACACGCCGGATTAGTTTTATGAGTTAAAGCGTGAAAACATGAGCGGCCCTGGAGGAGAAGATATCTGCTAAAAAAGAATCCGACCGATGCTGTCACGCCCTGCCATCACAGGCACATGTGTGAAATAACGTGGAGATAGCATGCAGCTCACAAACTGATGTGATGTTGCTGATTTAAAATGATGTGCAGGCTTCTACTTCAGAAGCTCAGGAAGCTTTTCATGCTTCAAACTGCAGATCAGCATTCGATAAGAGTGTTTGGACTCTACAGGCAGCAGGAAGAGAAATATAATGATCATAACAATGATTGATGTTGTCACTCTGTTCTCAGTTACAGGTTGCACGAAGCAGCCAAACACTGTCAGAAGAACGTTTCTGTGTTCGTCAGTAAGCTCACGTCACGTTCAGGTCTTAAAGGTCGCCCAGAAATCACACTTTTCGTTTTTGGATTTTGTTGTTTGTGATTCTGTTTTTCAGCAGGTGCGTGCGGAGGACTGCTTGTTGTCGATGACGTAGCTGATCACAACCGACGTGGTGACGGATAAAGTCTGCACCAGCCAGGTGTGTTCACTGTTTGTGCTCGTGAAGTTAATACCTGATAACGCGAGCTGAGTGATTGTCAGTAGACCACATGGGAGGAGGATAGCGAGGCGGTGTTGATCAGATTGTTTTTTTTGACGACATCGATACTTATAACGCAAAGTATCGATACTTTTGACAACCCTACTCAGGAATAGTCATCAATCCTCAGATGTGTCAGGGTTTTCTGGGATGAAGGAGCTGAGCCTTCCCCTGTCTGCTCTCAGTATTTGCTATTTATTGCAGGACAGTACGTGTTCAGTTGTTTGAAGTCAAAGCTACATTCAAATTCAGATCTATATTTTTGATCAGGTTGACTTTGGATTATTCTTTGTTATTGTTGTTCATTATGTGTTATAATCCATAAATTTCACTTTCAGCAGTCAGTAATTGTGAAAAGTGTTTACGCAAGGTCCGAGTATTATCCTGAGTATAATCTACAAACGCTACGGAGAGCTGAAAACCTTCACATGACGCTGAGTTCACTTGTGATAAAGTCTGAAGACGAACGGATCTGTCGCTGTCCAAGGTGCTGATCCTGAGAGCCCTGAGGGCCAAGAAACACTGACCCACAGCATATATAAAGTTATATAAAGCTAAAATATGCCCCAAGGAAGATTCTTCACATGACTCTTAATATACACTCCTACCTGTAAGGACTGCTACTTCCCAAAAGTGCCAAATCACGATCATACACTCGGCCTTACAGGGCTAAATTACACGATACTGTAACAGGTCCCAGGCAGAGTACCTGTATACAGATAAGGTTCCTGAACAGGAGAAAGAATGAGACAGGCGAGAAGCACGTCGCCTCCCACTGCTAACACTGAACAGCTCTCTTTGCTTTGGCTTTTACCAAGAGGTAATAATATTTTCAAAATAAAACAAACAAAATGACATAAAACGTGACCTTACATTTCACGGGCGTCACACTACCTGCCAGACAACAAACAGCAGACGGAAAGATGGCGAGTACCAGGTGAACAAAGCGGAGCATCTGGCAGCTAAAGATCCAGATGTTTCCGCTGCGACTGAGTGGCCTAAAAAAGTGAATGAAGTTCAGGTTTACACAACTTTCCTGCTCAGGATGATTTATCTGACAGATTTATGGTCACTCTCTGTCTGCTCTCGTGTTTACGTTTTCAGCCGACTTTAAAAAAGGCAAAGCAAAGTTAACCGCTGTTAGCTCGTGGCCTGCGCGGTCTCACAACATTGCACCTTAATTTATCTGGGGAGAGACTTCTGCTGAGCTTGCCTGCTCCTTTTTAGGACTGCCCTACTTTAAATTGCTCCAGTTTTTCAGAGCTACACCTGAGAGAGGCGGCGAGGACAACCAACTGTTCCTCTGATAGTCATTGACTGGGTACAGATTTGCCAGTTAAACAGAATTTTCTAATGACTTTAACCTGAATAAAGTCACAGTATACAGTCTGTGTATTGTAAACAAAATAGTTTTAAATGCCTAAGACTCATGTTACAAGGTTAAACCACAGTGACATGAAAGAAAGAGGCTGTAGGAGTGGAAATATGATGTTTTTATCTGGGCTGCAACTGAAAATTATTCTTATCATCCATTTTTTTATTTGAATCAGGCACATCGCTGCTTGCAGCAGCCCAGCTGACATCGTAACATGACTTCTTTTGTCCGACCAGCAGTCTTAAACACAAAGAAATTCAATTAACAATTATTCTGAGCAGAGAAAAGCAGCAAATCCTCACATTTGAGATGCTTAAATAAAGAAACGTTGGGCTGTTTGGAGGTCTGCAGTCAAGAACCAGGCTTAGTTTCACACTTATTAAGCCAGAATATGAGAAAAATTATTCAGTAACACCCGATGAAAGCGGCTTTATATCAAGGTTAACAGATTAGTGCAGTAAATCGGGGAGGGAGCTTTATGCCTGATTTCTGCAGCCAGTCTGAGGAGTTGAACGTTGGCCTTGCAGTGCACCCTCAGAATTATAAGCAACTCCAATCTGAAAGTTAATATCAATCCTCTGTGAACTCGGCCTTTACAGAATGAGCAGATGCTTCTGTTAACATTGAAATTACACGCTAGCTGTCGCCGGCGCCGGCGCCACCACCGCCGCCTGTTCTCCACAGAGAGGCTGTCACGCCGGTGCCCCCGGGGCCCAGTGTCGGGCTCCGGCAGTGGGGGGGACGAACATTAGCAGCCGTTCTCCCCTCTCCTCAGCATCCGCTACACTTCACCCTCAGCCCTTTGTGGCTCCCACTGATAAGGCCAAGCTAATATCTGCTCAGTCGCTGGCTGCATGGCAAATGATAAACACGGGCTGAGCTGCTGTCCACGGCATCAGGACACAAACGGTGGGCAGATGTTTTCACAGCATACAGTCTGAAGAAAATCACTGTAAACAAGACACGGATGGAATATGAATTAGTAAGGAGTATTTTGAATGAATCTGTTGATTCTTTTGTGGAATTATTTATTAATGAGTCTATCATCTATCCTTAGGTTACACAGGGTCACGCGTGGGCATCGACGTCCTCGGCAGCAGTAGTTGTTTGGCTTTGCTTATCTCAACACTGTGGTGACCGAAGGGTTTTCAGATCTAACCAATCAGATCGGTCAAACCTCCACGGTCAGCCTGACATGTCTCTGAAACTGAGACTATCCAGGTGGATTCATGGACTTAACTCTGATACTCTTCCTGTTGTGTCCTGACTTTGTTTACTTCACTAACCCAGCTTCTAAATCTGAGTCTGAGTGAAATAAAAAGTTATTCCCTGATTGTTTCAACACAAATAGACACGCCGCACCGTCACACGGGATCTTGTCTGAATGTGCCCTTAGACATTTACGGCTTCATATTTGAATATATTAGTAGCTGTGCATCAGAAATTCTCCCCGCAGATGCGTAGTATCAAAAACTCACCTCACACCTGAGGTCAGATTTCACCTAACGAAGGTCTGAGCATCGAAAACGTGTTAATAAAGTGAGCACAGTTCATTATTATTGTACTTTCTCATCATTCTAATTTGTTTTAATTTAATTTGTGCTTTCTTAATAAGATGTCCTGACTGTCTGTTACATTAATTAACAGAATGTTTCCACATTCATTAAACAGCGGAGTGACAGCCGGCCTCAGAGGGCGGACGGAGACACACGAGGAGCATCGACAATGGAAGAAGACGTTGACAGGTCAAACACACACACACACACTCACATTGTCTTATATCTCTTCCCTAAGTGTGTGTGTGTGTGTGTTACAACCCCTGAGGAACTGGCTTTCCATCCACACTCCACACATATAAGTCCAGACAATAACTCCTCTGTGTCTCCTGCTACCAGCCCTGCATGGTAATTACACTCTCCTTAGTCGTTTGAACACAAACACACACACAAACTCACGCTCACTTAGAGGCTGACGGCGTTCCTCTCTGACTCCGGCTAGCAGCTCTGCATGATGATTACGCTCCCCCCATTTATGCTGCCAAACGCCGCCACGTCTCTTTGCTCTGAACCCCAGACTCAGTGCTAACAGCGAGTGGCGACGTGCTTCACTCAGAGACTTCAGTGAATCGAAGCCAAAGAAAGAGAGAGAGAGTCTTTACATGCAGAACAACCACTTCATGCTGAGCAGCTTTGCTGTATTGAACTTTCCTCGAAGAGTGTTTATAGTTTATCAGTCCAGGAAAGAGGTCTCATGGGTACAAACAGTAAATAAAACGGATTAAATTGAAGAAAATGGAGAGCTGGAATGGATTGTTGTGGTATAAAAGTGACAGAATGAACAGAACTCCTCCACTTAAATACAATAATAGGATTTATTTGTAGTGTTAAAATACACTCACTGAAACCAGGCTGCCGTACTGTCTAATTTTGTACAACCCTGATTCAACGATTGAGAAGCAAAGACAGGTTTTTCACGAGTTGGAGGTTTATTTCTCTCAGATTTGTTCAAATCTGTGTCAGTGAGAACTTGTGAGAGTAATCCATCCACCTGACAGATGTGGCGTAGGCAGAAAGTGATTAACCAGACTGATCTTTGTGTTCAACATCATTTATTTTAATGTTGTCCGAGTACAATCTGTAATCATATGTCTGGGAAATATTTCAAAGTCATGTTTCAATGAATCTTAGTGAAATAGCTGTGATATGTATGGATATGAATGAATGTGCCTATGGGCAAGATGCTGAACTGTGAATGCGTATGATATGATACACACACCGATGGCGCAGCCTTCGGGGTTCAGTATCTTGCCCAAGGACACTTGGACATGCAGACTGGAGGAGTCATGGATCAAACTGCCGATCATCTGATTAGTGGACGATCCGCTCGACCTCCTAAGCCAGAGTAGTTGAAGTACAGTGAACAGACTCTGAAAGGTGGATTTACACTGTTGACAGATGTTGTCAGATTTGCATTGTGCCATCTAATTTTATACCAGTCGAAAAGCAATGACAATCAGTTAGACATGACTAAAACTAGCCACCACCATAAGAAGCCAATACACCAAGCTTCTCGTAGTACTCATTTTCCTACATCACACAAATGCATGCTGGTGTGATTGGGCATCTCAGCAAGACGTTTAAGGTGATTTTGGCACTATAGACGGCTAAATATGAGCTGTTTTTGGAAATGAAAACCAACAGATGAGTTATTTCGTTCGAAATCCGTTGACCTGACTGACTGAGTAGCTGAAGCTGAGCTAGTTTGCTTGCAAAACAGCACAACAGCCAAAGCTGCCTTTGTTATTACAGACTCTCAGCTGGCTTTTGTCTCCACGAGGCTTCGAGCTTCAGCGGTTCCTGCAGTCTGTGTGAAAGATCTCTATTATGATTGACCGCAGTGACAGAGCTCCAGGTAGCTAAACGTCCGTCTGGTTGGCAGCCAGGTTTGTGAGGCAGCTAAACCAACAGGATGAAGTGTGGCTGGAAAAGACGCTCCATCTCTCAGAACGCTGTTCTGAATTTCTGCCTCTTCTGAATTGCAGACATGATTGTCGAGTTTCTCCTTATCTGTCAGAATGAGCTGAAAAACTCATCCTGTCAAAATATATTTCACACCTCACTCCTTCCTAACCTGGTTTTCACCCTTTCCTGCTCTCCCCGAGCAAAAGCGTTGACGTGCGGGTTGATATTGATATCTGCATGGTATTGCATGAGGTTGCATTTTCCCTGTGGGAAATAGCATTGAAGAGGTTTAAGATGCGAGAACACTGTTGCAAAGAGACTGATGTTAAAAATCCAAACTGTCAGGTGAGTTTTCTGCATGTCAGTAACTCGGAGCAAGAAAAAGCCTGAGAACATAGGTAGTTAAGAGTGTAGATCACAACTCATGAACTCCATCAACATGTGGTGGGTGAACACAAGACGTCTTTTAAAAGAATTTAGGATAGCAGTACTGCTCAAGATCACCATAAAAATGGACCCTTTTAAGAGACCATTTCTCAGGACTGGGTGGGAAGTGTTGTACTGCCGTGGACGGTGAGCAGCAGAAAAACACATTTTCACCACAAGAAATATATCTGTTAGAGTTATAAGTGTACATTATATTGACATTCAGTTCACCGCCTTACTTAGCCGCCCAATGAACACAGGAGTTGCTGGTCCAAAGCTACCTGGATCGGTTAGTGTTATTGTGACGCCGTTAGTGCATTTATTTGGATTCAAACTTATGTTACTTGGTGCAAATCGAAGCATTGGTCGACCAAGAACACCGTCCATGTTCTTCAAGGTAAAGTTACTATTTTTGTCTGGTGGTTCCGATAAGAGAGTGATTTTTCTTCTTTTTTTTTTGTAATAAATGTCCAGTAATAAATCCCAAGTCAATACAAATATCATGAACGTTGACAAAAAAATTTCAAATTTGGGTTGAAACTTGATAGAAGGCCCTAAAGTACGAAGTTAGAAGGCTGCGTTGGGTTTCCAGTGACTTTAATATTCAGCTTTGGGCCTCTTCTTTGATCGTGTTGGCTGAGGCCAAACTAAACTCACACCCCGCTGTGATTGCTTGGCATTACTCAGTCCTCACTTTCTGATGTATTTGAAGCCAAGCCTCAGCAAGCAGATGGCCTCATTTGGCTCCAAAATGAGAGATTTACTCTTTTGTGTGAAGTGACAACTATTCCACAAGTTGATTGATAGTCTGAAGCCGGGGAGATTCGGGGCAGGATTTGGCTGTGAGTGACTTTAATAACGCATATGCTCAACGTAGATACATGTGTGATTATCCTGCTTTGACCCAGTAATCATAAGACGCTGATAGAGCGGATGTTAAGTCCCGTCTATTGACACTGAATCTTGAGATCTAGAAGCTGACGAGTGTTAAGATTTTAACAAACACGAGGTTTCTCCCTCCTCGGTGTTTGATCCCCACGTTTGTATTTCCTCACCGCTTGTAGCAAAGGTGCCAGTTTCCTCTTGACATTTTGGTTCGATGACTGACAGCAAAATGGCAATGTTACCAAGTTAATGAGATTTATCCAGAAAGGCCAATCTGCCGATCCGCTGAGACGCGGTGACATTTCTCTCGCTGTAGATTGATCGATAAGTAGCCAGAGCGTCCCCACAGGCCAAACATTAAAACAAAAACACCCAAAAAGAATTGACTTGAAAATGAAATGACTCTCCGGAAACCAAACAAACTCTTTTTTTTCTCATGCAGAACAGATTGTGTTGAACTTTTGCATTATTCTAAAATATGCCATTTACAAATGGCACCGTCATTACATCGGTATGAAAATGCAGGGAACAAAATCAGACGAGCACAGTGGCATTTTATTAATTCTTTTATTTGTTTATTGGACAAACAGGGACATTTATTTTGCATATGAACAGGTTTTATGTTTTAATATGCAGCCGAGGAGCACAGACATATTTAGTTTGCTCAACTCAAACCAACAGCATTATATCTATGCTACCAGGTGCAGCCCCGGCAAAATATAAATTAGCTGCCTGTTCATTGTCAGTTTGTCTGCTATAAATTCTGCCTTTATTAAAAATATGAATGTTCAGTTTGAGTCACGCTGTCTCTAAGTTCATTGAGGCTGAGGTCTGATTTAAAGATTTCGTATTTATGCAGCACAGGTCGGCGCATTTAGCTGGCACCGCACCATCATCCATTTTCATCCCATTGTTATCAGCCACACTGAGCCGCTGCATGTTCTTACTGTAGAAGCGCCACAGGTTGGCAAAGAGCTCCAAACAAAGCCGCATTCACAGTCTCTGAACACATGCCAAACTTCTCTGCAAAGCATATTAGTGTGTGCAGCTCACAGCACTGTCTGTGAAACATCTCATAGATTGTCTGCTTTATGAAAGCAAATCTATTTAATCTTTGCCGACATTAGCAGCACTACAAAGCTTCAGTAAACTTCAGTAAGTAAGTTTACCGAATCATCTGCATACATAAGGTGACTGATTAAACCATACATCCTCTGTGTTACGTGCATGTACCTGCATACGCCTCAATAGTACGAATAAATTTGAATTTTTACCTCTCTCACGGCGAGAGAAGTGGCAGAGCTGTTGTATCGGATCACATCTGTTGACTTAACAGTCAGATAAATATGAGATAACTTCATTTTGAAGAGCCCGGTGTTTACATATCGCCTCACTGTCACAATTCTTTAAATCTGAAGATTTTCTGACTTGTTCCTGATTTCCACATACGGTAACCTGATGAGTTATTCCCCCGTGTGTGCACTGTGCATGAAGAAGCTTCTTCTACACGACATGAATGAATTCTTCTAAAAAGATTCAAATATTTTATACTTTTCTAGTTTGCATTTTTAAATCCCCACAGACAGAAACGGTTCTGTTGTTTGGATGTCTGCTGGCTGTAGCGGTGATACAGATCAGTAGTGAAAGTCACAGAGTCAGATCAACCCTAGCAGTGTGTGTGTGTGTGTGTGTGTGTTTCAGTGTGTGTGTGTGTGTGTTTCAGTGTGTGTGGCAGGCATTAATCCAAAAACTGTTTCTCCAACTTGCCTGAGGGTGCAGCTGTCTCCATCAAGGGCAAATGGAAGCAAATAATAGAGCGGATTAGCATAAAGTGTCAAGAAACAGCTCAGGGATTTGTCGCCACACTTCCACTGCACACTGTCTCCAGTAAATGTATTCACTGCATAACATGACAGCAGGGGAAACGCGTCCTCCTCAACTCGCGACGTCAAGGCTGAGCGGCTGTTTTGTTTTGCCTTTTGTTTCGACAGTGGGAGAACCTCAATCTGAAATCATTAAATAAATCCTGCAGATCGTCGCAGCATCTGCTAACAGAGCATGCTTGGTTA
Source organism: Larimichthys crocea (assembly GCF_000972845.2). Taxonomy (NCBI): domain Eukaryota; kingdom Metazoa; phylum Chordata; class Actinopteri; family Sciaenidae; genus Larimichthys; species Larimichthys crocea. The sequence continues at coordinate 2,359,515 of NC_040012.1, forward strand.
GATCAGTGAGTTTCCTGCTCCGCAGGGAGACTGTCAAACAAAAGCAGGAGGAACGGCACGTCGTGATTTTACATGCTCAGTTAAGTTTGACCACCGTGTCGGCTTCGAGCTCTCGCTGTCTTGCCTGATTACTCCCAACAAGTTCCACTTCTCCAGTCATTTGCTGTCAACAGGTTCCAGTGGAAAACATCACACGCTTTGATTCCTGAAGTCATTTACATAATAGCTGCCCTCTCTGGCTTTTTTGAGCCTCTTGAAGGAAAAAGCAAATATTTTTTCAGTTGTTTCCTCCTTTCTGTACGACCTACCAGGATCTTGTGTTGTGTTGTTTGTCTGTTTCCTGTGAGGACGGAGGAGGTGTGCTGGCAGAGAGCGGAGATGCTTATGTCTCCTGATCTGCTTTTTTCTCCATGTTTCCATCACTAATCGCTGTCGAACTGAAACCCGCCAGAGCAACACAACAATCCTGGAAATCACAGCGAGGTGAATTAAAGTGGGTGAATCCTTTTGCTGTGTGTTATACAGGTTAACAGGCTCGACTGTGGAGGTGAGAATAATGCCGGGATGCTGCAGAGAGAGGCAGAGATGCCGAGAGAGAGACAGGCAGTCGTTCTGACTTATGTAAATTTCCAGAAGCTGTTTCCAGTAATCGTTTCCATTGTAGATTGTGATGTAATTATGCTGCTGCTGGCTGCTGATAAACCTTTGGAAGAGTCTGGTCTCTGCTGGATTCTATCAGGAGGCCGTCAGACAGGAAGCACCGGCTCCACCAGGCAGCCAGGATGGGGTTTTTCAAGGGTTTTTCTTTTTGGTTGCAGTAGTTTTTCCTCTTTGTCTCTGCACCAGCAAGATGACGCAGCATGTGAAGACAGAGGCAGCGTACAGAGACAGATATCAGCACCTCTGTGTCATCATGTGTACACGCAGCTCGCTGGATGTTCTTATCTGCAGCAGCTCACAGGACCGAGAGTGTATGGACTCTGAGTTTAGACGGTCCCGGCGGAGATGAAACCACTGAGTGTGGAGGAGGTGTTCGACTTCACAGGACTTCTCCGTCTGTCATCTCTGACAGTTTGCTGACCAGTCACTGAAAGTTTTAACACTGAGAGACACATGATGGAAGCAAAGATGGAAAGAGTTCTTTAAACTACATGCAGGACAAAAACATACATGCAGTCAATTTTCCTGACAGAGATTTGTTCGTATATTCAGAAAATAGTTTTAATGACAGTGCGTCTGCTTTTCTCTATCAGCAGCATTAACCTTATAAACATGTTTATATCTGTCCAGTTGGGAACTGGTTCCAAATTGTTCAATCCATGGGAGTCACATACCTCAGAGCTTGTCAGTTTATTTTGTCAATAACCGTTTACATCAATAACATCAGATTCATGCGTCTGCGCTGCTGGAAACTTGAGTCGTGGTGGAGAGGAAGTGTAGCTTTATGTCACATAGACAGGTGACAGCGGTGCTCGTCGTAAAGCCAGAGCAATGCTGTGCTGCTAGAAAAATGATTTTTCCAGACAAATATGATGCAGCAGTGTTTCTGCTTTTGGTAAACTCTGAACCTCCGAGTCCAACCACAAACGAGACCATGAAACACGTGCTTTAATGTGTCCGTTATACTGACCTTGATTGAACTGAATGTGAGATGAAGCCAGTGTTCCTAAAACAAAAATAATGCGTGCAACAATAGAGCAATCGGGTTTATAAGACTTCCATAACTGATCACTGTTTTTTTAGAATAGCGTGTGTTTGTGTGTGAGAGACGCAGGCACACAAACTCGTCGTCTCATGCTTTATGTATTTACTGTAAGCGAGGCGTTTGTTGAAAGTAATAGTCCGTTCTGAATAATTCAAAGTCTCTAAATTCAGCACGGATTCGGTGTCCTCTCCAGCTCTTCATGCATCCAGTGTGCGCTTGAATCGTTGCTTTTTAAAAGAAACTCTTGCTCGCTAAATGACTTCCTCTCTGTTTGCTCAGGCGCAGAGCTGAGAGGGCTGAGCTGTTTGATAACTTTAAACCACTCAGAGTGAAGATAATTACTCCTCGGGACTGTCGCAAAGTCTCTCAGAGAAGCAGAAGCGAAGCTTTTCTGCATGCACAGCCTTCAACTTTAAAGTTGGAGTATGCACACTTTAATTTACTGTGATCACCAGCGTTGTTGTTATTCAGCCCCGAGCAGACTGAGCCACAGCTGATGACTGTCAATAACACTTCTTGTAGGTGTAATCTTATAAATTATAAATGTGTCCCACGAGCTGAAGTTAAAGCTGCTGCATGGACTTCCTCCACTAAGATATGATAAACAAGATCCAGAATTATATTGTTTAACTCGCAGCTGCAGCAGACACACCTGCCTCTCATTATTTATTAACATCATAACTATCATTAGGGAGAATCATCGGCAACTAATGAGGCATCTGTGCAAAGAACTGTTAAAAAAACAAAACAGCTTTTGCACATGAAGAGGAAAAACTCCAAACAAACTTCTCGGCGTGCCGCTCTCCGCTGACTCTTTACCTGCTGCAGCCGAATGCCGATGGAGAAACAAAAACCTCTCCGTAAAGCTTTGTTTCATATTTCAAGCAACAAAAACAAGTCCAAGGTCATTTCATCACGGCAGCAACACAGCACACAACAGGAGGTGTTTGTGTCCAGCGGGAGTTCAGTGATGGCGTCCTTGGCCAAACTCCGAACTGGATGAGCGGCGAGCTCTGGTGAAAGAGGCGCTTTCACAGCTCGGACGCTTGGCATTCAGAGTGCACTGCGTGTTACGTGACCCTGGATTATAATGGAAATATCCAGAGCAGAATATCACTTTAATCAATATTCAATTGAAAGTATTTTTAGTTGGAGCAGTCCTTTACACGCTGCAGCAATCTGACACAGCCTGTAGCTCGGGAAAACAGACGGAGGATGGTAACATGTCCCAGACCTGCTGTCTGCCTAAAGGAAGCTGGAGGCGTGTTGCTGTTTACTGCAGGGCAAAATCATTAACTTATTATTATGTTGTGTGTGTAAGGATTTTTACAACGCATGAAAAATTCAACAAGAGCTAATTGCTGCGTTTTCATATTTCAAGTCTCGTAAACAGAAAACTGGATCCACAATAAGCCCAAATCTGACGTACCCAGTCACTGGACTGTTTGCTGACTTCTAACATTCATCCAGTTCACTAAAGTCGGTCTAAGTGCTGCTAATTGATCCTTAATCTAAACTGTATCAAGTCCCAAAAATCCAATTAAATGTTCATTTTGATGGTCAGGGTTATATTAGTTTTAAAGAATTGAGAATCTTCCATCCAGGACTGTGGCGTTATGTCTACAGCTATCTGTCTGCTATATATGTACACATTTTATCTATTTATCAAATTAAATAGTTAGTGCATTTAATGACAGCACAATATTATTACACAGTTTCCTAGAAAAGAGCTGAAATGTATTCGACAATTCAGAGAAAAAGACGATGCAATCTGGTACCAATTATAGGGGAAATGAATGCAGTATTCAGTTGGTACACTGCCAGTTAATTAGGTCCAGTTAATTGCTAGCCTAATGCAGAGTGTCTTTACGTTTGCAGCAGGCCAGATGAATATGCAAAATGTATTTGTCTGCATGCACAGTTCAATGCATTCAACTTAGTTTCCAGTAATAAATATTTACCTAACCTGTCATTAGTTACGTAAATGCATTTGCTACCAGATCACATAAAAAGTTCTTTGCAGGAAATTTCCTTTAAAATTTTGGAATATGTGTCTGTAAGGTGAATCGACACCCGTCTGATCTGTGATCTGCAAACACCTGATTCATGAATCTATTAAGTGTTCACAGCGTGTCCTGCATTGATAGAAACCAGTAAAAACAAAAGTAACGCTGCACACAGCAGCACAGAGAGGCGGACAGTGTTATCACTCTCTGTATAAAGATTCTCTGCGTGTCTGCTGGATTATTTTTTTGTACCTAGAAAGTGTAGAGAGCGGACCCAGCTGAGCCTGCACGCTGTGTGGATTCCTGCCTGCTTTCACACCTCCATGCACAACATTTTAATGATGAGCTTTGCGGCCGCAGAGTTCCTGTTGTCTGTGTTTTAACAAAGAGGAGATGAAGAAGGACAGGGCTGTACATCAGAGCTGAAGGACGAGGTCAGACAAACAAGCAGGGAGCAAACATTCGGGATCAAATCTCCAACCTGAGGGTTAAAATGTTCACAGCTCTGGATGCTGCTGGCAGACAGGCGACTGTATTTTGTTTCTTTGTTTTATTCAGATAATACTGACGTCTTTCGTTCTATGTCTGTCGAGTTGGGAGTGTGCACACTCTTGTTCGGTTGGTGTGAGCTGATGTGAGCTGATGAGTCTTTTCAGCCTCGACAAGGAGCATTTCAGTGGTTACATTGTGCTGCAGCTTCCTGGCGGCGACAAAGAAGTTGCACAGACTGAAACAAAAGCTGCAGCTCCATTTAAAAGCTGTGAGTGTGCAGCTGCTATTCTGTGAGAGGAAATATCACTCGGCTGCCAAATCACGAGTCCGAGTCCAGTTTGAAGAGCGGCACAACGCCGACCCGTCCTCTTTGTGTGGTCAACAGTAGCTGGCATGTCTCTGTCTGCTGGATGTTTGCTGATGTCTTCCTGGCTGTGTCATCATGAATCGTCGTTTTTCAAGTTCAGACTCAGCAGTCTGATGTCTGTGAACAGCCTCCACCCAAATTAGTGTTATCTTTTTTCCAGAAGATGTGACTGTGGTCTGTCCCACAGTGTTTTATAGCTTCACTAGAGAACCACAACTATCCCTCACTGCTCACTGGATCCACTCTGTTCCCATGGTAACCATGTTAAGGCCACGAGCCGGTCCAGAGGAGGCGAGACCTTTTCTTCCTCCCTCTGTGGTGCTGTTATCATTTTTTGCTGCTGTGGTAGAGGCTGCCAGTGCATGACAAATGAACAATCATCAGGTTGTTGTGTGTTTCTCTTTAGGTTCTTCTTACTTAAACTCAGACGGTGAAACTCCAGACTGAACTTTGTGCAGTGTAACCGGGCTCAGAGAGTAAATCTCTCTGAAAGACAGACGCCGAGCTGGGCTGACTGCTGTTGGACTAGTCAGTAATAATAGCTGCTGCTGTGTCATGTGTTCTTGACCTTGCTTGATGTTTGGCTGTGATGTAATCAGAATACACGTGTGCAGCTGAACATATTGACCACAGTGGTATTGCATTCTGAAGCTGACAGTGCTAAATTGTCACTTATCATATCTATTTTTAAGAAAATACAAACACAGTAGGATTCAGTGCCACGGATGCGCTGTCAGTTTTCATACCACAGTATACCATGGTGTACTGATGACACACATTGCATTTCCACATTTGTATTTTGCTTCTAGAGCAGCTTTATGTTCTGATCTAAGTGTTGCACTACCAGGACCAGAGCTGAACTTAACGTGGTGTGTCTGAGTTCTTTTAATTCCAATTTCGGTCATTAAATTTATGCATTTGTTGCTTCTTATTTTTGGTTCTTAAAACAGCCAATAATCACTAAGGACTTCAAAATAAAAGCTTTCCATACAGTGAATGAATGAACAAAACTATGAAGCTTTCTCTAATTACGCCAACTAGTAACTTATATTAGAGAGTAACTACTTACTTGGGAATAAAGTAGTTCATATGAGAAGTGACTGGCACAATGTTCACTGCAGCCACACAGACTTGAGGTTGAGGTGGAAGTCTGTGGAGTTTGTTTACTGCTGGGAATCCATGCTCTACAAAATGTACACACTCCCAGTATGCAGAGAAAGTTTGGATGAAAGCGTCCACTAAACACTTTTTTTGTTTAAACACAAAAAAGCTCTTCTTGCTTCTCCTTTGGGGCCGTTTTTGTACTCAATCTCTCAGTCGCCTCCTAACGAGGTCTCAAACATGAAAAAAGTAATTAAAGTGTGTGAAGGAGGAAAGTGAGAGGAGAGAGCAGAGAGCGGGGAAAGTGAGAGAAAGAAAGGAAACGAGAGCAGGAGACAAAAGGGCAGACGCTGGAGGGGAGGAGTGCACGACAGGAGGTGAGGAGGAGAGGAGAAGAAGCTTGTTGACTCCAGACCTCTCATTATAAAGGTCATTAGTGGCTCCATGTCCTCTGGGTGCTGATTAATAACATCATTTAGATCAAAAGGCCGCTTAACTCCAGACCTCTGAATTATAGTTTAGAGAAAATAAGGTCACCGTGAAGGCGCTGTCTCTCTGCAGTGAACAAAACTTTTATCTCAAACTTTAAACCTTGACAGCTGAACATATATTTAGTTTTTCTTTTGTGTTTTAATCTCTACTGTCCGATCGCCTCACGTCACATTCATTCAGTCCCCACATTTTCTGTCTAATTTCATGAACCCAGCGGCACATTTGACTCCCTCGCTCTCTCTCTCTCTACACCTGGCTCAGTTTAAATTTTAATCTCTCCTCTTGGCAGTGTTCATTATGTGTGTAATTGTCCTGTTTCTTTAGTGGCTGACTTTGCCTGCAGCCCAGAGAGCAGAACAGAGCTGCAGCCGGGGTTGTTAATGACAGCAGAGAAGAGTCATGGAGTCAGACGAAGGTTCAGGAGTCTCACTGACAAACCACTGACAAGGTTTTTTTGGTGACGCAGTGTTAAAGTCACTTTTCCGTCGTACCTCCTTGCCCACATTTTGTCTCGTCTACTTCTGCTGCTGACTTCCTACACGTCCCAGAATGACGACGTTCTGACAACAACTCCCCGGAGAACGACTCTGAGGATTTCTGTCTCTGGGTTTGAAGTGAAGCGGAGACACTGACAGTGATAATGTACTCAAACAGCAACATGTCTTGTAGACCACTGCTGGTGACAATATTCAGTTTACTGTGATGTGTCATCAAGAAAAGAAACAAATCTTGTTTTCTTTGGTTTTTCCCCTTCAGGCCCCATGTATGAACTTCAGTTTATAAACTGGCTTAAACAGCATTTGTTACGAGCAGCATCTCTCAGTTATGTCAACTCTTTAGTCAGCTGTCGCTTCTCTCAACTTTTTTCATGATTGTGACCATTTTTAAGGAAGTAAGTCAGGATTAATGCGAGTCTGCCAGGTGTTGGCTCAGTTCATCAGAGCTTCTTGTCTCTGGAAGTCAAATTAATCGGAGCAGTGAGAGTGAAGCAGAACACTCAGCTGAAAGACATTACATAAATATCAGAACTTCCCTCGCTTTGGGGCAGCGCTCCAGCTCTGGCTTAGCCTCCTGCAGGCTTAGTCTGTTGATACCTTAAGACCCACTTTGTTCTCTGGCTTCTAACTGTTTAAACCGCACTGTAACTGTGTGTCTGTCTTTGTGCAGCATGTATAAACTTAGATAAACGTATCTACAGCACATAGAGCTGGTGTCTAAACTTTGTTTTCAGTTTTAATGGTATTCATAGCTGAAGTTAGTCCGTGTCAGAGGTTACTCAAGTTTAAGCAGGTGGAAAGTAAATTTAAGTGGTCAGAGCTTAAATCTGTTCCTCTGAAATTACAAGGTTACTCTTTCTTTGAAGTTCACCTCACCCATCATTTCATTAACAACCCGACTCCGTCCAGGTGAAAGACCCACCGCTGCCTCCTAATGAAACGGCAGCTACAGAGTCTGCACAGGCGAGCGCTCTCCTCCTCCTCCTCCTCCTCCACATTTATAGTATCACTAGCAGGGTGCTGCAGGCGTCCTGCTGCACCGATCTGAGGCCGGGATCAGAGGAGAGGCGGATAGACGGTGAAGCTCTTCTTTCTCCTCCTCATCTGGGATTCTCTCCTTTCCCCGCGCTCTGTTTAACGCCTCAACGGTTATCAAATCATTAATTAAGCCTGCATCAAATCAACTCCCACAGAGCCCTGTGTGTGTGTGTGTGTGTGTGTGTGTGTGTGGTGTGTGTGTGTGTGTGTGTGTGTGTGTGTGTACGTGTGAGAGAGAGAGGTCTGCAGGCAGCTAGTTTTATGCTCTTCAAATGCAAATATGAAGAAGAGAAGTCCTCGTGTTGTTCTGTGAAGACGTTGGAAGTTTTATTAGAGTTCCTGCTGAATTAAACCGGACAGAGATTCTCACATCTGCATGAAAACAAATATTTGATTAATTAAAGTCACCTGCAGAGAATGAACATCATTCTTTTCTATTATTGCGTTAACGTGCCGTGGATGACAGTTCATAACTTCAATCTTTTCACACATGGCCTGTCAGGAGGATGAATGAAAGTTCTTCTCATTCTTTGGCCTCGGGGATGCAGGCTGTCAGTCCGTGCTTGGAAACATTTACTGTGGCTGAGTTTAGTTTTCAACTCGTGGTTCAGAAGGTTGTTTACTGCTTAGGAGGAACGACTCGACTTAAAAATGCTGCAAACATTTATGATTTTTTATGTTTCCTGTTTTGTTGTTTTCTTGCAGACAGAAAGTATAAATGAAGCTGTAAGTGTAGAGTAGAGTATTGTTGCATCGTGGAAGATGCTGTGAGTTTGATTTGTTTGTGTTTTAACTATTTAATTTCATTTTTGGAATCATTTTTTATATTTTAGTGTTGCAGCTTTTAGGTCTTGCTAAACTGGCAATGCATTTTTATTTATTCACTTTTCTTTATTTTAATGTCTTACTGTTATATTGCTGATATAAGTCCAGCAAAATTCGATTCATTGTCATCTATTATTAAATCTTTTATGTGCATTTTTGTATGAAAGGTGCAAAATTTCAAGTGCCGCACCAATTTGCCTCCAGGGCAGCTGTTTTCTGTTTGAATCACGGTAACTATTGTTCATAAAATCATATCACTCCGGGTATCCAACAGCAGCCACCACTAGTTTGTCCTTCACGAATATTTGTGTTACAACAGGAAAATTTATCTCTTTTCATGGGAAAAAATGAGCGGCAACCTCCGTGCCCCGTCCATATCCTGCAAAAACTTGAGGCACATAACTCGTCTTCAAATGCTTCACTTTTATTTCAAACAGTCACAGAAAAGCCACCCTGTCTGATCGGGGCCTTATATAGTTACATTCGACCGTGCATCATGACGTCAGACGCCCACAGTGTAATCCAAAAGGAAAACAGACTGTAAGCTCATTATATGTAAAGTGTAAAAATAAGATGACTATTAATAAACAGAAGCACATGAAGAGCAGCTTTAATCTCACTGCAGAGGCTCAGTGCTTGTTTCAAGTCTTTCCATGTTAGTTTACAGCCACGCTTCATGCATGTTTCATGTACGTCCACACATCGAACGCATCACAAAGTCTTCAGAAGCTTCAGTCAGAGACATTTCATCAAGTATCAACACACCAAGGTCACATTTAACTAACTGAACTGCCGACACTTACGACGCCGCGTTGTGTATTCTCTGTTGCTACAAAAACACCATGACAGCTTATTTAATGTTTCTCGGCACTGACAAAAGATGCGACGGATTCTTCTCTCAGCGACTTTTCTTTAGAAATGTTTTCTCCGCCGAGCTGTCAGTGTCGGATGGATGAAAGGATGCACAAAAACATCGCTTAGCAACAGGGAACTCGTCAGCGGAGGATCGAAAATAAATCATCTCAAAACAAACACACAGTCGCTTCAAACAATAATTAAGTTGTAAGAAATGTATAAAACATGAGAGGTCTCAACCTGCTGTCTACAGCCGCAGCAGAGCCACAGTATTTCACAGTGTACGTGGCTTTCACTCTAATGTATCATTTGTTGAGCGTCTGTATACGTTGGTGATCGGTCATTCTTAAGTATACAGGAAAGAAAGATTGTGCCCTTTGTCTGGTGGAAATATACTTTGTTCATACCCAAAAGGAAATTGACTTTTTGACTCGTAGCGCTATGGAACAATGTCTTGATGGGTGGGTCCCTGTTTCGCGTGTATGCGGATGACATGATGCACTTTCCTGACAATAATTTTCAAATTATTGTCCACTGATTGACAGGCGATGGTAACGCGGCAACAAAACTGTAATAAACACTGACTGTAAATAGAACTTTGTTTAGAAGAAAACTTTACAGGGTACAAACCTCGGAACTATAAACATCTAGGGCTGGCCTGGCCAACCGGCGGCTCCCGAGCCTCATGCGGCTCTTTAACTAGTTTCATGCGGCTCTTCAGGAGCTTTCACATGACATGCGTCAAATATGCTTGGTTGGCGTTGTCATTCATTCCTACGGCTAGATGGCACGCTGACCAGGTAAGCCTGTTTGAGTGACGTCAAATGCGCGACAAGAGAATCTTTGGCGCGACTTCATTTGCGTTGTAAACTATTTCCGTCATGTTAGCTCTCAAAATGGCAGGGGAAAAAAGCACGTTGTTGAACGTAATGGCAAGCTGATCTGCCTTATATGTCACGCAGCATTAGCGCATTTCAAAGCTTCAAATCTTCAGCGTCACTTCAGCTCACTCCATCCTAACATCGAACAGGAATTTCCAAAAGGGACTGAACTTCGCAAGCACAAGTTGGTCGCTTTGAAAAGTCAGGCAGAAAAGCAGATGCAGTTTTTCAATATTAGCTGTTGAAAATAACTGATATTATCATGTTGGTGTGGTTATTTTCATTAAATCTGGCTGAGCAGAGGTCTGTGTGTGCGTGCGTGTGCGTGCATACATGATTAAGGAATGGGATGATGTTCATGTGTGCCCATGTGTATGATGTGGCTCTTTGCAGTAACACAGAAAAAAAAAGTGGCTCTTAGTCTCTGACTAGTTGGCCACCCCTGATCTAGGGTATCTCATGTTCCAGTGTTTATTTAGTCCATTTTTCACTAACGATAACTCAATAGAAACTTTTATATGATGACAAAAATGACAATATATCAATCTATCAAATGAAATAAACAATTAAGTTGACTAAAATATGACGATGACATGATGCATGTTACTTAAAATATTCTAAGACTAAACTTTTCTGTCACGTTTCAGTCAGTAAATTTTGTTTATCACACTTTGCTGAATGTTTTCTCGGCCTTACTTTTACCATCATCAGGCTCATTGTGAGTTCACATCACGGCATCACAATAACAGCAGGAGTCAGTGTACTGTGGAGGAGAGAGAGTTTAAAGAAGTGATGAACGTGTGATCTGACAGAGAGCGACAGACAGGTGAAGGTGTGACAGCGCTCACTGAAGCGTCATTACCATTCAGCTCGTCGCTGACATTACTGACCACATTTCACACACTGACCCTGTTAACTTCCATTTCATAGCCACATAATGGAGGCTGCAGAGGTTGACGTGTGTGTGTGTGTGTGTGTGTGTGTGTGTGTGTGTGTGTGTTAATCTACCAGCAAATGATGATGATGATTACAGAAAATCTTCCCAATCAGAGCCTCCTCGAGAAAGAATCTCGAGCAGTCACTCAGAGCGTCTCCTGAGTCTTGCCGAGTGAAGATTTGTGTTTCTAAAATGTAATCAAAGCTCTGATTGGCCGAGCATCCAAACCGACACAGAATTTCTTTGTCTCTCAAATCAGAAACTGAATGTTGAACTGCATCAAAATCACACCAGAAACCCAGAAATCATTCAACAGGAGTGGATAACCTCTAACGCAGAGCAGAGTCAACCCGTTAACATCTCTGCAGGCGACCATCTGAAATACAAAAACACAAAATTTACAACAAGGAAGGAAGGAATGCATCAACCAGCAGCTGTGACACAAAGTTTGTCTTCAATATGTCAAAGCTTTGTTAGCACTTACTGAAGGAATGGACGCAGATGGATTTAATTTGATTCCTCCACCATAGCACCAGATGTGTTCAGAAGTTCAGACCTATCTTAGTTATACCGTATTTTCCGGACTATAAGCCGCTACTTTTTTCCCACGCTTTGAACCATGCGGCTTATACAAAGATGCGGCTTTTCTATTGATTTTTCTTCAGCCGCCATGGGGCGCTCTAACAGGAAGTGCAAAAACGAGACAGATAGGGGAAGTCAGTGCTAGTTTTTATTTAGCACATGCAACACAACATGCACAACGAATTATTAACAGCAAATTATTTTCGCACCCTCTCCCCCTCATCATGGAAAGCACACGAAGAAGTTCGAATGATGCAGCTTTTAAGTTGAAGGCCGTCGATCTGACTATCCATGAAGGAAACAGAGCTGCTGCACGTAAGCTTGGCGTTAATGAATCCATGGTGAGACGTTGGAGACGGCAGCGGGAAGAACTCATTCATTAATAAATAAAAATTTATGGTACAAAATCTTTCTGTGTATCCGGTAAATATCTAAGTTCTCAACCTGGATATCGGCTTATAGTCCGGTGTGGCTTATATATGTAAAATTTTATTTTATTTTAAAAAACGGCTTATATTCAGGTGCGCTCTATAGTCTGGAAAATACGGTAATTAAGTTGTGATTTATACGTTACTAAAATAAAAGTGGTGCTGGAACAGCCCCGGATTCTCTGTGGCTTCTCGTGGGGTCAAAGATGATCCACAGTGCAGCCGTGACGCGTCACAGCCGTATCTGGTTAGAATCCAGCATGTAATTAGTAAAGACCTCACTAATTGACATGATATTTCCATATCAATATAGCTTCGATGCCAAGTGACTCATGCCAGCCAGAAAGCTAATCCGCACAGCGACCATGACAATGGACTGAGGCTTAGTCTAACCGCTTATACAACGTGGCAAAGAGGTTTCCCACAGACGTTACACTTTCTTATTTAATTATCAACTTTATTTTATTGTTTTTGGTGTCTGCTCAATTAGATTTTTCTTTCAGCTCCTCCTGCTTTCTTCTGACTTTCTTTCAGCAGTATTCAGTGGAGAGTCTCAGTCATCCAGGTCATCTTTGAAAGAGGTGAAGAAACACTCCTCATTAGAAGTCTGTTTTATAAAGTTGTGTTATTTTCAGTTATTGTCCTGCACACCGAGTGCAGTCTGGTCTCCAGACCGGGTTAGATCTCAGGTTCTTTCACACCGGCACAATGAATGCCTTGCTCGCGGGCTCGTCAGCAGCTCATCGGTGGATTAAATGACTCAGATTTAACCGCGATAAACGTGAGAGAGAGAGGGTGAATAAATGTTTGTGTGGTCTCTCTGAGGAGCTCCATTCACCGGCTGAACACACGGCTCCAGTGTCCCGTCTGCTCGCTCTTTTCTTTCCACGCAGACACCTGGACGGCCGACGCGTCGGACAAAAAGAGCCTTTATTCCTCTGCTTCTATCTCCGCTCCTCCTCTGTCGCTCTTTCATTCTGGCCATGTTGGAATATGTTACATGAAGGTTGGCTGAATTTTTCAAATGTCTCTCTCTCAGTCTCTTTGTTCCCTCTCGACGTCAGCCTCCTCTTGTTACCTTACTCCCTTGCCCTCTTGTCACTTTTTTTTTTTCTCGGCCTCTGTTGTTTGCTCTCAGTTGAAATCCATTACTACCTGGCAGCAGCTTGAAAGTCTCTGTCGTGTCTTTGAGGTCGGTTATATCACGATCTGAGCCGTAGCGACTTCACAAAGATGAGCACTGACATGCAGACGCCTTAACGAAACTTATTGCTATGTTATGATTCGTTCACATCCACCAGTTTACTGTAGCTGTGTTAGAAAACCTCGATGGTCGCGTGTTGGTGTGTGTAGTCGTGTCTTTATTGTCAGTGTGAAAGCTGCCACACAGAACTCCGCTGATTGTTTTTGGAGGTTTCTATCTGTAACGTTTTGTTGTAATTATCTGACGAGTGCCACAGGCGAACAATGAATGTTCAGAAAGACACCAAACTAATTAAGTGACTGAAAAGGACATGATCTGTCTCTGTGCCAAATTAAATGTATCAGAGCACAGAGATGTGGACATCTTAACTAATCGAACTACGCTACAAAGCTTAATGAAGCTTCGTGGTGGCTTTATCTGCGCTCCATGTCAGCGGGGACGCATCCAGGTGAGAGAGAAAGTCCTACAGAAACTTCTTTTGGCTGACGTTCACCTCGACAAGATTATGTCACAACGATCAGGTTCATTACAACTTATAAGCTCTTCTAGTGTTGCCCATCGTCTGTATCTGTCATGTTTTCTCAGTCGCCCGGTCGTGCCGCTTCGCACTTCACAACGTCAGAAAATCTGACGTTACCTGACTCAACATGATACCCAATTCCTGATACCTGGCTGTGGTCATCAAGTCCTCGTCTGTACCTTGTAAGTGTCAGCTAAATGAATAAATGAAACCTGTCTGATTGTCTGACTGTCTGAGTGCTGTAGCGTTTTGAGATCTCAGCGCTTGAGTTGGAGGCTACAAGGGCTAGAAGGGCTCCTGGGGAGGTCTGCTTTGTACACCAACCTTTGGTTTACTGATCGCATTCAAACCGTAACTTAAAGATATTTCAGGATTTCAGGGACGCTACTTTGGCATTAAGGAGCATTCTTAAATCTAATTAAAAACATTCACACATCTGATTTAATGACACAACTCTTTTAATTAGTGGAAAATAGCAGTAACGCCGAGGATGGTTCTGTCAACACGTCTTTCATCCTTCAGTGTTGAAACAGCCTCAGCAATTAACACAATTTCCACCGGTCACTTCGAAAAGCAATTTGGCTTCTTTTGTCACCTATCAGCCTTTGGACGGAGCTGAAACGAAAGGATTGGATTTCATTTACAAAGACGTCTTTGTGTGTTGTGGATTAGCATAATTTAGGAAGGTCAAGGCTAAAGACCTGATTTCTACTTTATATCCTCAAAGGTCAGTAAACAGGATGTGATGACAAACTGTCTGGACCTGACCTCTGATATCAGGGAAGAGGATTCCCGTGAGATTAGGCATTAAAAGCACTCACAAATATCATTGAGCTCTTATTAGCTGCATCACTAAAAGGTCTGGGCTTCGTGCCATGCAGCCTCTACAAACCCGCGACACACTGGCTGATATTTGGGATTTACTGCAGGAAATCACCTCTCAAAGGAAGTAAACTTCCAGCCTGAAGACGTGAGGAGGCCGAGCGGCCACAAACTGGATAATTGTTGTCTGTTAGCGAGGGCTCAGCGAGGACATTGATGGGAGTCGAGGCGTTGATAATTCTTTCAGGTGTGAGGCTTTGGTTCGCTGTGATCTCAGTATTTTTATCTCCCTCATTCATATTCCAGACGAGAAGCTCAGACTGTGTCAAATGGGTGATAATTACACAGAGCTGAGAGAGTGTGACTGAGCCCAGTCCAGCTCTGCCGATGGGAAGAATGGTTAGATGGTTAGAGACCTGCAGTTCACAATGCTAACTGTCTTTGTGATTCTTTATAGTTCATCAAATATAACGTGGGCGATCACTGTTTTAAAATTTTCTGTTAAAGTTGATGAAGCTCAAAGGATTGTTTGACCTCCTCCTCCAAACTGATGTTCAAGGCACAGCAGGCTCATCGAGTTCTGGAAAGCTGCATTCATGTCTGCCTTTAAAAACACAAAAAGGGCAAAAGTATGAGGATTGAACTGGGCACTGGGTTTGAAGCCAATCTGACATTGACACAGTCACCAAATGACTCGTTCTACCATCAGAACGTTCGTCCTTTTAGTCAGATAATGTTCAAAAAGCCCACAGGAGCTGCGCAACTAATTCATTTCATCTCCATTCAAGTTAGAGAAGGGCTAAACCGGAAGTTAGCGGCTTGGTCGACAATGACGCATGTGCAAGTTACCATTACTGAAGTCAATGTGCTTAGTGTTTCTGCTCTATCAGGGTTACTTGCCCTTCTGTGATCAGTAACTTATAGTGCTTAATGTTGGCTGATGTCAGCAGATTTAAAGTAGATACTGCTGCATAACTGACTGTAACCTCTCTTGATGATTGGCAACGTCACCGTACTTGCTCCTGCCGGAGAAACAGTCCGGCTAATAACCTCCTGTAAAGCCACACAACTCGTTATTATTACTGTTTGGTTTCTGTAACAAGATAATGGAATGGAAATGTATGGAAATGATATGTTTTCACCTGCTTTCAGTCTTTTGGTGCTTGTTGCCATTGGCTAAAGACACAGAGCCAATCACAAGCTGCTGAACATGAAGAAAAACCAGACTTTATCCCAGCGTTTACTTTTTGTTTTGTCTGCTTTTTATTTTCTGTTTTGTGACTTTCGGGTCAAGAAGGAAACACTCTGCAGTGATGACTTATTAAAAAAATAATAATTTAGGTTTTAAACCAACAGTTTAATTAAAATTCTGACTTTTTTTAATTAAAAAAAATGGAGTTTTACAAGTTTAATAGGTCACTCTCTATTTATTTCAGCTTGGCACAGTGATTGTTTAATAGGTCACTCTCTATTTATTTCAGCTTGGCACAGTGATTATTTCCAAGTCACCCCGGGCTCGTAAGAGGTCAGAGTTTATTTCAGCATCACCTAAATTAGTTTCTTAATTACTGTAAACAGCGTTCATCGAATCACAGATAATTTTCTCAACAGTGTCAGTTTTCATTTCAGTGTGTGTTATCTTTTTCTCTTCGGGTCAGGGCATAATTAATTCTTCTGTGAGAAAAAGAGGAATCTTAAGCAGCTCATTAGTCTTGGCAGAACATAAACGAGCGTAGCTATGAATAAATGACCTGCTGCTATTTACAGTAACACCTTTCAGCAGTGAGTTCAGCTGTGTTTGCAGGTTTGCACACAGAGAGAAGATCGATGGAAGGAGACATTACAAAACGTTATGGTCTCTTCTCTCTTCCTCAGATTATAACACCGCCACATTATTTGCCTTCGTGGCCCTAAAGGAGAAATACTCCATTAACCCTTTGAACCTGCAGCCACCGAAGCACAAACAGTCTGATTCAGTAGAGTCATTAGCATCTCCATTAATTCTACACTCAGCAGTTTGTCTCCTGCAGTCAGTTCAAACAGCCTGTGGACTAAACAAGCATGTCTTCAGTTACTCTGTCGTGGCAGCAGAGTGAAGCAGTAATATTCAGCTTGATTAAGGAAGTCACAGTTCAAATAAAAGCCGCCGTGCAGGTCAAACATTACGATACTGAATCAACAGATGATTGGTGACATTTTGATGGCGAGCCCTGAGACAGTCCTGAGCTCTGAGGAATGTTTCAGCTCACATAGAAAAACGCTGAATTGTCGTACGATTGCTTGACCTTTGCAGCGAAGTGCTGATGGCGAATGAGGTGTTTAAATTATTCTGTGTCAGCCCGAGCATTAGTGTCACCGTGGACTGAGTCCAACCTGCTTAGGGTTATATATAAAAAGTTGGTGTTGACGTTAAAGTAGCACCACGTCCTTCAGGGTTTTATCATCTGAGTCTTCATTAAATCTTGTTGGACGCTATGTTGTCTTGTGACGGGGGAAAATAAAAGTTGATCCCGCAGCAGAGCTCAGGAGACACGGATAGATATATTGTTTTTATCTACTCCAGGTCTTTCACTTGTCATCTCAAAATTGCTACATTAAAGGGTAACATCTCAGCTGCAGGCGACATCTAAACATGTCCCCTTTAGTCACTTTGACACAAAAACAGGTTGAGAAATACAAGGTACCCTGTAAAGGCCACATATACCCCGTAGTCCAATATCTGCCGTGTCATTTGAGCATCTAAATTCTGAAATTTATGCTCCGTATAGTGCTCTAAAAATTCACACAATGAAACAAAGAAGAGGTTTCTTTGAGCACACTGGTTTGCATTATCCTGGATCTGGAGTTCCAGTCAAAGTCCTGTCTGAGCTTTTGTCTCGTCTTCCGACATGAAAACTCCTCCAACTCCAGATTCTGCAAAATAATCCCTTTGGGATTTTGGGAAGGCAAGCGACAGTATTCCTTTTCCGAGTGAACGTGGACTTAGCCGGGGAAAACAACAAATACGGGCGCCGACATGCAACATGAACATCTCGCTGACTGTTCCATCGACTCTGTCATCTTTATTTAAAACAAAAGGGACTGCTGGGATCAGGTCCCGGTGGAAGTGTGTCGGTGACGAAACTGAAGGGAGTGATGGGATTGGATGAAGGGAAAGGTGCGTCGGGGACAGGAGAAGGTGTGTTTGAAGGGAAAAATTAACAACGAGCTGGCAGATCTTTGCTCGTCACATCAGATCCCAAAGTCAACATATTTGTTCACCAAAGGGCCAAACGACCTTCAGCTTTCGGAACATTTTTAGCCTCTTTTAGATCATTGTTTTGGTTGTTCAGCCTTTAAATGCAGTAACGGCAGCAAATCAACCTAAACGAGTCTTTTCCAGAACCAAACCTTGTTATACATTTGTTTTTGCATTTGTTTAGAGTCATCTGTTCTCACGAACACGACGGATGCTCAGTGATTTGTAATGGAGGCAGACTGCAGCGTGGAAATCTCACCTGTTCTGGAATTGAGGTCTCTCTCTCTCTCTCTCTCTCTGTCTCGGCGGTCAGTAATGGATGTTTACATGGGAGGAGAAATAGTTTGCTCCGATCAGCCTCGCTGCTGTCAGCTGGAGATTGGTGGAGGGGGGGAAACAAGTGTCAGCTGTGACAGGAAGAAGCCCTGCAAAGAAAAAAATGAGCGGCGAGGCAGAGGAGAGAGAGACCCGAGTGATGAGACATGGACAGTGTAGGCACAGTGAGAGAGGAAGAAATGACATACCCAAAGGAGAAACTTAATCTAAATGGAGAATGTAGCCTGAGGCAGCGCTAAATGCAAAGAGTTAGTGAAGATCAGGAAATTATGTCATTACCGAGGAGCGTGAAGCAGGTTATTAGAAATGAATAATTGTCCAAATGTATACGTGGGCAATTTCCTTTTTTATACATTCAGGCCCTGAAACCAGAACCGCTTATAAAAATCATTCCAGCCAGATTTCAGTCCTCTTTAATACCTTGTTTTACTTCTCTGATTTTACACGTCAAAGTCATTTTAGAAGTCATGAGAAGTGCCTCTCAGCCGCCTGTAAAAATAGTTTACAGTATAATGTCTTCTGTGGCTCTCGAAGTTTACACGATTTGCATGGTTACACGAAAGAAATTACATTAAAGGAGCAGTGTGTATGCAGCCTAGTTGCAGATCGTGGCCCCCTTTCCAAGTAAAGAAAGAGAAACTGCAGTGACCACTGTTTATTTTGTCTCTACTGGGCTGCTGTCCAACATTGCGGGCTCCATATAAGATGACCCACGGCATCTGTAGATATAATAGTTCTCAGGTAACAAAAACACAACAATTCTTATTTTCAGGTGATTATACGCTCATGAAAACATAGTTATTAATATTAGATTTCATTTCTGCCATACGTCTAACACACTGGACCTTTTAAAGGAAGTGTAGGATCCAACCTTTTGGAATCTGACCCATGCTGGTGAATCCATCAATGACACCAGATATGTCACACAGACAGAAACAATATTTCAAATCAGACGAGGGGATGTGACAGAATTGATGGTTTCGACTTGCGTCAATGCTGCTGAAGAGGGCGGTGGTGAATCTCAAGCAGTTGATTCAGTGAGTTTGTTGGCTTCGTCATACATCACTGTACATGCTCGATGGTACTGCTTGGTCCAAAACACTCTCTGAGCTAACTTTAGCTGCTACAGTGCTCAGCAGTTTACTCTACTGTCCATCAGGAAACATTAAATCACAGAGAGTCGACCAGAACCACAAACCACAGAATATATTTTCTATAAAACATGATGCACTTTCTCCACTACGACATGTCAACATTTCTGCTGTGCAGCCACTTCGTCTAATGAAAGTGCGATCATGTCAGATTGGACCTGTCAAGATAAGATTCACTCCCACACTCGTGTCATTATATCGTCCAGTGATCTGTGTTCAGTTCTCTGTCCCATGAGCGGGTCGACTTCGTGGCCTCGTCACAATCCATCAGTGTTGTCAAGGTGTTCAACGGACAGTCACTCTGCCCTTATGGCAGATTTGGTCTGCTGTCTCCTCGTCATTTCAAACTATAGAGGCGTTCTTTTTTTTTTTTGTTCCAAATGAGAGTAACTGTCAGTCATACCTGACGGGTCAGAGATGCTCAGAGGTTGTTAGCACTCTGAGGACTCCCGCTATGAAGCCCAGGATCTAATATCATGCTTCACAACACTCCTCAGGGATCCCCAGCTGGATGCAAACCTGTAAAATCAGTCGGACAGTTGGTCGGTTGTGCAAACAGGCATTTAGAGCAAGCTGTGAGGATATTTTAGAGCCGGAAAATCTGAAAGCAACAAAATAAAAAGGAGTGTAAATGATGCATAAATCTGTAGCACCAAAATCCTGAAAGAAGAGGATTGCATATGAACAACACAGATGCTGTTGAAGTGTAACATGTATAAGAAAAAAGAAGAGAAGACAGACTTTATTGATCTCACACTGGGGATACTCACTTGTTACAGTAGCTCAAGATACTCCCCCGTACTCTGTTAGCTTCTCCCAGCAGGACCTGCAAGACTTGAGACCTGCACACAAGAATCACTGGAGGGGCACAGAACTGCAAGCTGGTTGTCAGAGCTAACCGAGCTAACCAGCCATGAGCAGCTGCTGTCAGACCACACTGGAAACACAGAGCCGCTGCTGGAGCTTTGACAGTCACTGCAAGCACAGTAAAAAGTTTCTGTGCGGTACTAAGACTCTGGGCTGCGAGCGTCCAAACCGTGTGTTGACAGCAATGTCGTCCGTCACATGATACACACTACACAAACCATGCAAAAGGAATTGTTTCATGGTCAGTATTTGATCCATGTGGAAAGTCTAGAAGAGCAGCACGATTGAATCATTTTACAGAATTCACGTTAGCGGAGGTGGGGATGGGCGATATATCGTTGTTTACGATATATCGTCAAAAACATCCCCCACGCTAAGAATATGTCATCCCGCGATAAAAACGATAAATTTCCATTGATGACGTATATATGCCTGCGGCACACTCGCAGCCCAACACGCAACGGAAGGCGGAGCAGATACGCCGGGCAGCGAGGAGCTCTTTCCTCACAGCGAGGAGCTCTTTCCTCACACTTCGGCCACCAATCACTCAGATCGGTCAAAACCTCCACAGACAGCCTGAAATGTCCGTGAAACAGAGACTATCCAGGTGGATTCATGGACTAAACTCTGATAATCTACCTGTATGTGTGTGTTCTCACTTTGTTTATTTCATGTACCAGCTTCTAAGTCTGACTCGCGGCAAAATATAATGACACAAAGAAGTTTAATTTGATTTGTGTCTGATGATTAGAGAGAGAGAAAGAGAGAGAAAACAATAACAGAGAGCGAGCGCCGGCCTTGATAAAGCTGTTATCAGTCAGAGAAATAAAAAGTTATTTCCTGATTGTTTCACAGCTGTTACATTCAGCAGGTACGCCCACAGCAAAACACCACCAGCTCTCCCTAGACTTTATTATTGTTTTGATGATAGATTATAGTCTTTATAGATTAGGCTGAATTGGTGTTTATTTATCGTCATTTTTATCGGCACTGTGATAAATACTAGAAATTATCGGGTAAATTTTTTAGTCCATATCAGAAGTTAGCAGCTTGGCCATGCAGTGGAAGTCTTTAGTACTCTGTGCCACACTGCAGTGTCATATCCAGATGATCTGGGTGATGTCATCAAACTCTTTTAGCTTCATGCACGACCGAGAAGCTTCCATTAGAAAGCACAGAGCCCCGCCTCCATCGCCACATCCAGTTGTCTTTATACATCCATGTGTACCAGCTTGGTACAATCAATATTTAGTTTGAAGCTGAGCGAAAGAAACACACTTAATTCTTTAGGCATGTAGGCCATAAACACACTGTAACGTGCTCAGCTTGTGGACGTGTAGAGAGCCGCTGGAGTTCTTCCTCTTTCTGGGGCTTTAAGTTGTTAAGTTGCCAGACTTTACCCGACGCAGACCTTGTCAGTGTGTTTCCAGACTGTGAGGCGAGGCTCAGCAGGAGGAATCGGTGCTTTCCCTGCCTCGCTGCGATAGTTCAATCACCGCCTTCCTCTGGCTTCTTTCCTTTGGGTCGCTATCTTCTCTCTCTGTGCTGCAGGTGATTCTGATATTCATGGTACCAGGTTTATTTTACACCGTTCTTCGCTCTATGCAACACGTTCTTTAGTGGGTTAATATAGTAAAACATGACAAAGCAATCAGAAGAGAGAGAAACTCCTTTAACAAAAGCAAAATTAAAGTCTAACGCTTAATGACTAATGTGTGCTACTCTTAACGAAGGACTCAGCAGCACTTTCTTGCAGATAAATCTCGGTAGCAGCACAGTTGTCATGTTCAACAGCTCAGATGGCAGCTTCAGGATCTCGTCTGCCGTTTCATCTCTGTAGAAGTCAGACTCGCCATTCTTGCTCAGACTCTTCTGAATCCCCTCAAAGTGTCTGTCGACAGACTTTTAACAACGCCAGCGCTCTTGATGGCGTTTGGCAAGTGAGAGCGATGAGTATATAAAACACATGACCCTCGAGGTGTTACAGTCTCTTCTGTACAGACAGTATGGATGATTCATGCCGGGCTAAGCCAGCTGAACCAGTCTGGATGGGAAAACGGTTGCAGAGATGAAGTCAACACTGTCTGTTGTCAATTCTTCATTGAGAACTGGAGGAGAGATTTTAAACCTGTCAACAGAACACTAGAATTTGTGCTGGGCAGCACAGTCAGCTGTGACATGTCTCTTTCATCGGCTATTGCCACCTTGCTCTGAAAGTTTTGACGTAACCATCCAGATTTTAACTCCCAAATATCAAGCATCCTTTGATATTAATGAAGTCAACCCGATGAGTCTGCGGGGGGTTTAAGGCTGGATCTGTAAAGCCCCTCTCATTAGCAGATAATCTGGGCCGAACAGCCTTACCAACCACGGTCCCAGAGCAAATGTATCCTTTGATTGTTAGCAGCGTGAGTCTGGGATACATCGGTCAAAATGTTTTGTAGTCTGAGTCCGGCTTTAGAGAACCTACATGAGACAGTACCTGAGATAGAGCGTAGGTTTACCATGATACCATGAGCGTAGGTTTGGTAATTTGTGGCTGCGAAATTTGAAGTCTGACTTTGACTCCCTCCTTGTCAGCTCGATCTGCTTCCACACAGTGACAATATAAGCCACATAACATCGACTTCACAGTCTGTTACTTAATGCTGGCTGTTTTCCCAGATATCAGTGATTGCATTTAATTCCGGTGTTATCACAGAAGATAGAAACTGCAGCTAAATCTCTGCAAAAGTTTAATAAACAGGGATTGTCATTGAGTGGTCAAATCCCTGATGAAAACTCTCTTTGACCTCAGAGTGTTGTCTGTGCCAGATGGTCTCTTTGTGCAGAAGGGCTTTTGAAATGTTAGCTGTTGCCTCTCTTGACAAAAGCTTTTGGTGGAGAGAGAGCGAGAGCTGCAGCTCTAAACTCTTCAGTCAGTTTGCTTGCAGGTCTCTCCTCTGGACTCCCTGCTGTCCTTGGTGCTCAGCAGGATGGATTCAGGCTTTTTTGAAAAGTTCTGTATAAAAAAAAAAAAAGTCTGCTTGCTTTCTCACTTCTAAATTTGCAGCTTGGAGCTCCCTGACCAACAAATGTTCTGTTTTGAAACGGCAGCTTTTATTTTATCCAAATTCCCCCTGAGAAGTTGGAGGCACATTTGCGTGAAAAGTTTTGTTAGTTTTTTTTGTCTTGGAAATGAATTTTTCATCACCTCCTTGTGGCGTCATAGCTGACTGCAGCTCTGCCTGCATGCACAGCCGTTTGTCTCAGAGAAACTGTATCTTTGCAGACACTCTCAGTTGTAGCTCGTCATGTTTCTTTGTCTTTTCTTTGAGTTGATAGTAAAATTGATATTTTTGCGGCGGTTGCTCAATTAAACAACCGATGTGCTTCCATCACTTTGTTTTAGTTAATTGTTTTAACATTAAATCATGAAAATAAGTAGTTTGATGGGCTGTCAAAAGAATATAAAGTTGCACAGCTGCTTAGCTGTGAGTGCTGTAAAAGGTGTGAGTGTTGGCCTGGACCTTGCATCCCACACATCAAGGATAAAAGCCCTTACTGCATTGACTCAGGTTTGTTTCCAGCCTGGATCCTTGCATTTCTAAAGCCTACAGTGACATTTTTCCTAGCGCAGAATTTTCTGATTCTCTGTCTGAACCTGGACTTTCAGTCATGGTCAGTCCTCAGCCCTTATTAGCAGTTTCACTTCTTGGCCTTGTCAGTGTTGTCAAAGCGTCCAATAGACAGTCACTGTCTCCTAATAGCTGGTTTCGTCTGCTGACCGTCTCCTCATCATTTCACACTTTTGACTCTCTTTTTAGCAGCGTCTTGTTCCAGATGAGAGCAGCCGTGAGGCACAGCCGACGTTTTTGGAGACGCTCAGAGGTTGTTAGGACTCTGAAGCTCAGGGTCTCATGTCACGCTTCACAACACTCCTCAGGGATCCCCAAGCTGGATGCAAACCTTGAAAATCAATCAAACAGTGGGCTGCTTGTACAAACAGGTATAAAGAGAGCGAGTTGTGGAGTGAATCAGAGCAAAGAAATACAAAGCGTAAATCTTTAAATGAGTCAACCAAAACTGAAAAGAAGAAGACCAGAAGTGAGCGAAGGGTTACGAGTGAGGGTCTCCTGGTTTTATGGACTGTTGCAGCTGATGGTGTGCACACATATTTGTGGATTTATTATCCTTGTGATGTGGACTCACACACAAAAACATTGAGGTGTTTCTGGGGAAGTTTTTCAATAAATCCATCAGCTCCGACCATCCTGTCAGACTTCAGTCCAGTCCAGGAGCTGCTTTTACGGCCGGGGTGCGGTGACGCTTTGTACAGTAGGATGATAACGTGGGTTGAATACACACCACAAGGTCTGACACTGCTGTATTCTCACTCTGCCGCATTTTTATAATGATATTATCAATTTCATAATGAATGTTGCTTTTACACAACAATTTTACAAGCACGGTTTGTTAATTCACAGTTAGAAGTGACAACAGATTATGATTGTTTATTTAATCATTTGTTTCGCTCTACCAACACAAATAATGATGTGTGTTTTGAGTCTGTGTTAAATTCAGTGTGTATCTGATCCACATTCAGTCTCCCACTGACAGAGTCCAGTTAACTTCTCTACAGTTGATACCAGAACTTTAAACTCACTGAACACATAATGAGGACTAGTTACAGTGTTTCCTCCAGAATGACAGTGTGATTTAAATACATTACCATATTTCTAGTAGGTTTTCTCACAATTTGGTGCTTTACAGGTACATACTGCACATTTGTACATGCTGGCTACATTTTTTATTTGTTTGTTTACTTGAACTTTATATTTTGTATTATTACTTTCATTTTAATATGTCTCATCTTATATTTTACATTTATATCACTGCTTAATATGCCTAGGTTTTTTATTTTTATTTATTTATTAAGTTTGTTCTTTTCTATTGTATTTTTACATCATTGTGGTGTATATTGTAACTATGAGTGAAATGCTGTTGCTGCAATGCAATTTCCCAGTTTGGGATTAATAAAGTATTTCTAATCTAATCTAATTAAATATGATGTTAAACGGAGATTGTATCGTTTAAAACATGTGGTCTCAAAAGTATTGATACTTTTGACAACCCGAGTTGTCTGCTGATATGTTTATTTTTGAACGTTTTGTCAACGCTACAGAAACACTAGGTAACCGTTAAGGATGATAAAGTTGTCTGACGATGTTAGTTATTGGTTTGATTAATAGTTGTGTATTGATCACATATGGTGGCAGCTAATCTTATTCGGTATGCAGTAAATAGTTGGCCCTTGTGTGTGTTTTTGAGCTAAACGTGTGATGACGAACATTATTGTAATGTTAATACGAGGACACCTGAAAGTAGAGTGATGCATAGTTAAAAGCTGTTGTGCTGTTAAGAGATAGAGTGCTTTATGTCATCACTTTCATCACTATGCTGTTTTGTCCTGGGTCACGTCTCTTGCTCACATCCAGGCACCGTCTCGCTCCCTTCTCCTCTCCTTGGGGCGAGAGGGTGACGTACGGGGATGATTGATCGAAGCCACCAGCCTCGCTGAAACATTACCATGTTGACATGACAAACCTCAAGGTTGATATTTTTCCTGGCCAACAAAGACTACCCTGGAACAATCTCTTTCTTTTACTAAAGTTAGCGACTGATAAATAAGTCAGTCAGTCATCATCAGTCAGTTCAGTCTGTCGCTCGACACTTTAGAAAGTCAGTAAGTGGAAAATCATCTGTCAGTTGCTCCGGCAGGTTCAGGTTTCCCTCTAACAGATGTACGGCAGTCGAGCTTTGGGCAGAAATTCCTGTTGGAGCCTCAGGTTTTATCCTGAGGTTTAATATCCTTGTATGCCTTCTTGAATTACTTTGTACCAGTACAGTGAGGGTAACTGAACACAGATATAATTACAGCGGTACATTTCAGCCTCTTTCTATTAACTTCAGTCCATTTCTCTCGTCTGCTTGAACAGTCAGAGGTGCTCGCATGTTTTAACAGCAGGTAGCTCACAGATCTCTGTGAAATTACTGCAGCGTCGTGTTCTCCGTGGAAAATATCTGCAGGCAAATTCTGCTTCACCGACTCATTTTCTCTGTTTATCTCTTTCCGAGCGCGTCACGGTAAACAAGCTGTTTGTTCGATCCTTGATTCACTTTAAAAGACGGAGATAAATGGAACATGATAGTTTCATGGCTTTGTCTCAGATCCACAGAAGTCAATTATCTGAGTCAAAACTAGTGTCCAAACTCAGTTTAGGGTCCTATTTCCTTTCACATGAAGTGAAGTGGAAGGAATATGCGCGTTGAAAGATAAGCTGTTGGATCAACATGACATTTCAACCACTCGCCAGACGCTCTGTCGCAACTTCTCACTGCCTGATCTGAGATAATCAGTAATTGTACGTCCTTCATATATTTGAGAAAGCTTAAGAAGCTCTGCCGTCTCTTATCTCGAAAAAGATGTTTCCACTTCTGAGGCTGTTAGCGTGTCAGGCGAGATAAACCAAACACAGTTTGCGGTATTTTCATCTATATTTTTGCTCCTGTCGGACATTGTGTGAATAAATCTCATTGGAGCAGAGCGAACAGAGATCTGAAGCACGGCTTTGACAAAGAAAGAACATTTCCATTTCTGAGGCTGCTCAGTTTTAATCAGATACACTTAAAAAAAAAAAAAAAGTGCAGACATTTCACTTGTTTGAACAAATTTAATATCCATTTAGGAGAAATCAAAGCAAAGAGAAAAATCCCATTCCATTATAAAGTTTAATTTGTGCTGCTATTACTTCTCTTATGAACACGTGTGTCCACTTATTTTAACTTCACGTCTGGAACAGAAAGTCAAATATGGATGTGTCACATTCATGAAAATAAAATATGACACATGAATAATTTCACATTTGAACATCATTTCAACATTGGATCATCTGAAAGGGTTTCACTGTGCAGACTGTTATTAATCGAGTCGTGAGATGACCTGTATCAGGAGTTGGCTACCAACAGGTAAGGCTTGTTTTTTGTTGTGAAGTGTAACGCGACAGGCCAACTGAGGCAGCGTGATCAGAGAAGGTTAGTTGGTCATCAGTCATGACTCCTAAGTTTCTCGCTACTCTGATTGGAGCAAGAGACAGGGAGTCAGTTTTGATGTTGATGTCATGGTAAATACCTTTTGAGTAGGTAGGTGTGCAGAAATGCATTGGTCCTGGTTAATCTTGTAGATTTTGGTCTTAGGTGCCCATGATGTAAAAAGGTGAAGGTGAGGTGAAAGGTTTGAGTTTCGGTGTGGAAGAGAGGAAGGAAGGTGATATTCTATATTATCAAATCCCATTGAAAGACCAAAACAGTCACTGGGAACGCAAGGAAATGGACCCAAACGCAGACACCAAGAGGCAGTGCTCACGCAGTCCAGATGATTTAATAACACGAAGCTCAAGACCTGCAGGGTGGTGAGGCAGGCAGAGGTCAAAAAAACTGAGAAGGAAATCCAAACAAGCAAATACATCTGACTGGGAGCAGGCAGAAGATCAAAAGTCCAAACTGGCAGGCAAGGTTCAAGAAAACAGAGCCAAAATCCAAAAAAACACCAGAAGCACAGGGGGCAACTGAAATGCTTGAACATGTAACGAACAAACTGTTTGGTTGTCGGTTGTGTTCAAATAGTCTTTTTTGTTTAGGAAGGTTCAAAACTGGGTGAAATGAGCTTTAAATGTGAAGGAAAGGTGCCTCAACGCTTCCTTTCTTATCTCCTTTAGCATAGGATACACTGCGCCGTCCTTTACCAGAGGAGATAATGCTGTCCCACTGTTCCTTGGATTTCTTGAGAATATAACATAATCCCTTAAAGCTGTGTACCATAATACCAGTAAGGGTCCGTTCCTCAGCTGTGGATCTGTAAAGCTTCACTGCATGGCCCAATGATGTCACTGGTTTTCTGGCTTGTTAAGTTGCTCTTCGGGCTTGTAGAGATTTTGGTCGAGTCAAACACGACTCCATGTCCTTCAGTCTTTTCTGCCTTCTAGGCATTTCCCACTTCCTGCCCAGAGCCTTCCAGTACATCTATGCAGCATCCAGTACACAGCAGCTCTCTGCCTGCATCCCCTTCAGTCAGCCCTGTGGCTGTGTGTCCACACTGGATCCACTTACATGCATCTTACTGCTAGTCAATCATTTGTTTTCCTCGACTTTTCTGCTGGTGCCAAAAAATCACTTTTGTGAACTTTATTAAGTCAGACCTGTGCAGAAAGTTGAAGTCATCTTTCTGGACTCACAGCACACAGTTTACACTGCGAGTTTAATTTATCACCCTAGAGGTGGCACTAGCAGATACGGTACATACTGTGAGGCAGGGTTACGCAACTGAAGGCCTCATGTTGAGTGTAGGGTGGTCTGTTGACCCTTTTCTGATTCACAATGAATAAATTGATTGACACTGGGAATATTTATACTTGTTTATACCAATCAGTAAATATTTAGTTATGTTCCTTGTGTAGCCGGCAGAACTGACCTCAGCTGTTATGACCATTTATGTGGGGACAGCAAACATCGGATGGTTGACAACGACAACGGGCAATTCAATGAAAAATTGATGGATTAATTTGCCCTTTTCATGTCACTCGTGTTTAATTTGTCAAATGACAATTGCTATATACAAAGTAAAAAAAAAAGAGTGAATACCTGCTAGCTTCAGTGCAGTATTCCTGCCTGGTAGCACCACAAAAAGAGAGAAAATGACAACTTTGTAGTCGTCTCATCATGCCACATTAACGATCTGACAGTCCTACTAATTTTAGTATGAATAAATATCATCAAAGTTTGTTTATCAAGTGGTCCCCTGGCCTCCTGTCATTTTAGAAAAGCTGCCCCCAGGCAAAGGAAGCTGAGTATCCCTCATGAATTCTCCAACATGATCTGACAACATGATCCTGTCATTGCTTGCTGCTTTCTCCAGATAGAAGAAGAAAAAGTGTGTTGCCGCTGTACTTAGGTGTGTGTTTGTGAACTTCTTTGGATTCATTGTTTTTTCTCATTGCAAACTTTTCTTGATTATGCTTTTTATTCACTGTCCCCTGTTAAGACTGTCTCCTATGGGATATTAAAACTTTTCTCCTGTCGGTTTTTTAGAGAATCCGTTAAAGAGCAGTTCAATAGATTTAGTTGTAGATCTAGCAATGTAGTTTCTAACTGCAACCCTCTCGTTTCGCCCTCTCCTTCCTAGTGTGAAGAAAAAACTACGGTCTATGGTTCATCTAGAACTAGTGTTTCGTTTGTCTGTTATGGGCTACTGTAGAAACATGGAGGTTCAACATGGTGAACTCAGTGGAACAGGACCTGCAGCCTTTGTAGATATACAGTAGTCTCATTCGAAGGTAGCACAAACAAAACAAGTCTTATTTTCAGGTGAGTACACACATAGTTATGCAAATCATATTCCCTTTCTGCTATATTCTGTAAATAGAGCCCCCTAAATCCGACACACTGGACCTCTAAAGCTCTGGATCCGAGGGTATCGCTGGTGATTTCTGGTATTCTCAGCGGGCCCATCCTCCAGAGTCCCTGCTGCAGGTTGGCCCTGCAGTCATCCAGCTGGCTCAACCAAACTGGGTTTGTCACCCTGCCTCCTCATTATCCAGCTGCTCTGTTTCTCTATATTTTAATCATTTTAGTGAGAATAGTTGGTGGCAGCTAATAAGATTTTGGCACAGAAAAAATAAATTGAGATGAATTCCTCCAGAATAAGTTCATCTTGCTGTAACTCCGCTGGCTGAGCCGCCATCCGTCCCCGTCTGTCTGGCTTCATTTCTGTCTCTGTTCGCTGGGTTGGACAGCCATTCGTTCGTTCCTTCTGGGAGCTATTTGGATACGTTCCTCTTCTATTTTTTGTGCTCCTGCTACAAACAAATGTACATTCAGTAACAGCATATTCCAGCACAAGAAACAGGCAGTGTAAATCCATATTAAACTAATTTATGAACGACATGATTAATTTCGAGCTGGTGGTTTAGGCTCAGATGAAATTTCCTCTGAAAAACAGTTTTAATGAAGGAGGTGAATTGAAGTGCTATTTTCAGGTTCAATGAAACCTCGTTCTCTCTCTTCCTTTAATGAGGCCATTAATGCAAAAAATAGTGGAGTCCTGGTGGAGTCCATTTTCACTCCAGTTATCAGCAGAGCCCTGATTGACGACTTGATTAAAATTCTTCTCGGCACTCTTCAAAATTAAAATGTGATACTCCTTCTCAGACTGGACTTCCTGGACACATTTATATCATTAATAGCTACATGAAGCCTTCTAAAAATAAACAAGTAAATAGTGTATTTTCAGTCATGGTGAAATCCGTGTGTGTTCCAGTAAACTGTGCAGAGATGATCGATGCATTAGCAGGGAAGATGCAGTCTAAATGGATGTTTGTCTGACTGGTCAATACACTAAATGCAGCCTTTTGGCAACATCAAACACGATTTATTTGCTGCTGCTGATGCACTTGTTGAATCGTTTCCATCAGCATTACCTTGGTACAGAGTTTACTGTAGTGATCTCAGAGACTTGCGTCCTCTTCAGCTGTTGACTTTTGAGAGAGCAGAGCTGCTGGAGCTTTGCTTTGTAATCCAGCAGCGAGCACGTTCGTTCCTGGCAGCGATGATTCGCAGTGAACCGATCGACAACTCGACTGTCTGCTGCGGTCTGATCAGGTTTGTGCCAAAACAATAGAAAAAACTTGAGTTGCCTTTAAAGAGTAACCGGCAGGATTAGTGAAGTTCTTCTCTGTTGTTGTCTAACATCAATGTTTCAAGGATAAAACAGAAGAAAGGTTATACTGAGCTCACTTTTAATGCCATTTGGATCTCCTTTGTTCTCTGGCCTGGTTTCATAAATCCAGGATTATAAAACACCTTGAGGCTGTTTTTAACCGCTATTGAACCGGGCGTGTTGTGTGAAAACATTCATATTTATAGCATCAGACAGGAGGAGTCGCTGCAAGGTAAGGGAAGGTCAGATAAGATAACGCAGTCGCACACAAAGGGAAGGGAAACATCTTCCGGTTCTGGTGTCCAGAAGGCAGAAATGAACTCAGTGAGTTGAACTCAAGTTACTTCAGACTGACAGAAGTTGATGTCAATAACTTGGTGATTTAAAATTGGGAGGTTTATTTATAATTACGCAAAATGAGTCGTTGGACACCGTCACTTTCTCTGGAAGTGCCACGATCAAACCAGCAACCAGTGTCAGATCTTCTGATTACTAGACGACAGTCACCCTCTGTTAGTGAGGTGCTGGTCGACAGATCTTTGAACTTTGGATAGAACCAGACTATTTTCCCCCGGCTTCAAAATGTTTCCAAGTGGTACTAAAATATTCCCGGCAGTGTACAGTAAAGTAAATCTCTTTTTACAAAGTATATTTCCTTCAAGCCGGAGATGGAAACTGCAGGTAAACCCGGCTGTGGAGTGGTTAAGATGCAAGCTGTATACAGTAGCTGCAACATCCCTGCTTCTCTTCCCTTCAGGGACCTTTAATGCATGTCACTTGTGTCACAGTAGACACGTACTAATTGATTATGTGTGGTTACAGATGCACTATTCTGACTTTATTTTCACCATATTGACTTGTTTTCCAGCAGTGATGAAGACGTGTAGCTGCAGACAGACAAGAACCTGCCAGCTGAAGAAAACCTTATTTCTCTCTTCTGTAAGATCCGATGAAGAGCGGCTCACCTGTAGTCCACCCAGCCGATCCAGGAAGTGCCTCTCTGAGGAAACCTGCCTCCGTCTTCATCGTCATCATCATTGTCTGACCGGCAGCCTGGAGGCATTTCACCCCCGTCTGACAGGTAAAGATTAAACAACGCGGAGCTGCCCGTGCACGCGGCTGTCTGACTCTATCTAACAAAGCTTTTTCACACAGAAGCTGTCAGGAAAAAAAAAAAAAAAAGTTTTCTGGGATTTTTTTTTAGCCATTAATTCTTTGAGAAGTTCATTAAATCCGGACAGCAGAGGTAATTATACGAGTCGGTAAAGTGAATGGCTGGTGGGTGTTTTTTGTCAATCCCTGATTAATATTACATATTCCCAGATTGAATAACTTCAGATAGGGACTTGATTAATCATCGATTGTCAGAGGTTTGATGGCAGAAGGACGTGTAGATAATTGGAGCGCGAGTCATTTGTTTTCACCATATAATGAAATGCTTTTTTTTACTTTATCATACCAGGGCGGTGAGCCTAATTAAAGAGAGAATTATGATCATCTGCTAATCACTAATTACCTAAACCTGTGTGGTGTCAGTGAGCTCTTCCATATGTTATCATTTAATCCATCAAATCCAGAAGTTTACACGCCTACATTTAAAGCCTCTGAGGTCAAACTTGACCTCTTGACTTGACTGACACTGGAGGAGGTTGAAGAGTTAAACATCTCTATCGCCACCTATAGTTTTATGCGTCACCATATTTCAACACCTGTGCGTGAAAATTGATAATGGACCTTGTTTCCTGCACTCCTGTAACAGTCGGACTCATGATGGTCGATGCAGCAGAACCAGATATATTGTTTCTACACTTCCTTCTTGTCAAAATCTGGCTCCTCCGCTACCCACATTTCAATGCAACCAGCTGACAGTTGGAAATTCAGGTGTGTTAGGTCGTATTGAAACAGGATCAGGCATTGTGGGGTTGTCCGTTGGTGTGTCGGGGGTGAGAGGGTCTGCTCGGGTCGTGTTGTGGTGAAGGTAAGCACTGTGAAACCATCAATCCATTTGACACAAACCGAGGGAAAATTCTGTGTCAGTATTTTGTAATGTAAAATGCAAAAGTTGGATCTGGCTCAACCTTCCTGCCTCAGGTTCGTTAAATTCTTTGGCGGACACCCCTGTGTGTAAAATCTCCCTGCTACGAACTACTGTGTCTCTGAACTATCTAACTATCTATCTAGTCCATTCTACAATTTGCACAATGCTCCACAGCATAAGTTACTGTGGCGATGTACCCCAGTGAGAAATGCACCACCGTCGTAGGACTGAAAAACCCAGGGTCAATCCTGAAGTTACCTCATCCCAAATCCTGCTTCGTAGTTCAGGCCACAGGAGACAGACAGTACAGCAACAGCAGAGTGAACCAAACAATGAAACACACACACACACCATCGCTCCATCCAGCCTGCTCTCCAACCTTTTGATGTGCTATTGATAAGGCTGCGAGGCGAAGCCATCACCTTTCTGATGGGTTTCTGAAGGTCATAAACATGGAGGTATATGTACGTGAAACACTGACACACACACTCCAGACTCATCCAGCTGCATCAAATGGAGGCAATCTCCGGTGAACATTGCAATCCATTTCTCTGTTTGCTCACTTTGTGTGCACAAAAGGCCAAAACGTCAAGAGAAAGGTACATTTCTGGATTTATCAGACTGTGTGTGCACATAGTCTTACATTATGGTCAGACTCCAGCCTATATCCGTAATCTACCTCCAAACCATACAGTATAAATCCACAGGGAGCTGTTACATTTCTTGTGTGTCCAGAAGCTATTTCTGGAAATGCATTTTTGCACTATAGATGCAGCATAACTCAAAGTGCTGTTTGGCTTAAATAGGTCTGTAATTTACAGCTTTTACAGAAGAGCAACTCTCTGATTCCAAACATTTCTACACACAATACAACACATCAGTAGACGGCTGATAGAAGATTTGACTTCTCTGTGAAACACGTTGATTTCTGTCCCTCTCTTCTGGCTTCCAGCAGCTTGATCTCTGCTCCACTCTCAAACAATCTCGAGTGTCTTTTCTGTTTAAGCCAACTGGCCAGTCGGTCGGTCAGTCAGGCAGCAGGCTTCCAACAGCCTGCAGCTGCTGCTGTGAATATAAAGTACAGTCAGAATGCATCGATCACCGGCTCGCTCCATCTATTCAACATAAATACGAGGCCCAGACAAAAAAAAAAGACGAGGAACTGACATGAGTCACTATTTCAGAGACACTTTGAGACTTTAATGCATCAGTTTACTCTGTTATTCGCTGATAACTGTTCTACAGCTCAGAGTGACTTTTATATAATAGATATAGAGCTAATGCATGACTTTCAGTCCAGAAGTTGGTCTGAAGGTCTGATCCCACCAGAAAGTGAAACAGCAAAATTAAACTTAAGAGTTTAAAGAAATGCTTTATTAGGAGGTGAACTGGCACCTCTCCAACTACCAGTCCACCTTCCATATTTTTGTCCATGCTGGACATGAACCCTCCGGTTCCCAAGCCCCTAATCCCTATGAACTGAGGTACTGCCGCCCCAAAGACATTTTGCATGAAGTTTCTTTTTCTATCGCTGTGAGCAGGGTTCGAACCTGCGCGGGGAAACCCCATTGGATTTCGAGTCCAACGCCTTAACCTCTCGGCCATCACAGCTTCGAGATGCTTATAGATTTAGGGAGTACACACAGGACTAGTTGTGGAACTATTACCCAGTACACACTAGCTCTAGTCAACCACAATATCTCTCAGAGCTTTTTCTCTATGTCCTCTGCGCTGTGCAGGTCAGTCCACTGGTGTTTTGTCTTTGGGTTCAGTTCATTCAAAAAAAGTGTGCTAGCTCAGATGCCAACAGGACTGTCTGCTAACTACCCGTCCTTTGCAGAGCATTTAACGCGCAGAGGAGTTTGAACTAAAGTGGATGCAACACAGCTAATAAGCAGTAATGGCTTCCTCCATTTTTGACTCTTCATTTACTCAAAGGTCGACATTGTCAGGGTTAGTTCTTTGCTTGGTCAAGACCTCAAATTCATGAGTCAAAGTTCAATCCACTTATTGCAGTGATTCTATTCAAATGAATTGAATTAATTGAAAGTTTTGTGGTTTTAAATTCTGGAAGGACTGGACTACCACAAACACAGCTTCCTTCCTTGCTGTATGTCAGAGAAAGCTCTTATCTTGGTTTTTGGAAACAAACATCACAACAGACATGATTATTGACATCAACAAGATCAGATGGGATCTGTTTCTAATCAATATTTATCCAGAAAATTCACACAGAATCACGAACAAACCCTGAGTCAATATTTTCTCAAATATTCACACTTTGATTATTCATGAATATTCAGCTTTCCATAATTATGTATGAAAAAATGTTACCCAAATTTGCTGTTAAAGACAGAATCAAGCGTGTGAAAATGAACTGAGCAAACTAAATGGAGACACTCTAACACGAAATTAAAGATGCAACCAAGATGAATTCATAATTAAAAATCAGCCACATCTCATAATATCCCTCGCTTAGCTTCAGTTTTATTCAAACCTCCGTCTCCCTCTCGGCTCATTCCCATGCTGCTTTCTCTTTTTCTCCTCTCAGTTTTTCAAAAGTCCATTCATTGTGAGTTTTAGAGGTTACCACGGCAAAGGGAAGAAACGCTCAATTGATGATGATGTGGTGCAGAAGTAACACGTTGCCTCTCTACAGGGATCAGTGGCTCAAAATATAACGACAGCTTTGACCGGATAACTTGGCAGGTCAGAGATAGAAATTCCTCCGTGAACTGTTTTTGACAGAAGAGTGGAGACGTTTAATATTGATGCTCCCATCGAGAGTCCATGGATGAATGAGTGCTTAATCAAATAAAAGTATTTTCTGGAACTATATCAGCAAAATAATTGAGAGTCTGCAAGTCAACCTTTGAGAGAGCAGAGAGTCACATAGATTTGTACGTGAGGGTGTACTCAGAATCAAGGGCGGAATCTCCAGTGAGACATCGGAGGGACTAAGAGAAGAAAAGAAGACAGAGAAAATGATGTGACCTTTGGTCCCCCGTGAACATTACGCTCATGGACAGAATCTTGAGATCCAAGAATCTCAAGCTGAGAGCAGAGCGACATCTGTTCAAACCGACCTGGAAGGTCATCTTGTTTGACCTTTCCTTTTATGTCTTCCAGTTTTGAACCAGGATAGCTACATCTCCATGGTTCCAGTCTTTACGCTGAGCTAAGCTACACTTGGCTCACCACATTCTTGCTTCAGTTTCAGACATGAGTGAGAGTGGTATGGATCTTCCCATCTGTCTCCTGGAAAGGAAGTAAATTCCCCAAAATGGCTTTAACGTAGTGGTTACCAACCTTATTTTCTTTGGTGCCCATTCCTTCATTCATTCATGTAGAGGCTGCTCAGTGGCATAAAAAGTTTGATTTCTGGGAATAAAATTACCCAGATCTTCCTCATATGCTTCCACATCAGAACTGTGACATCACATCCTTTTTTAGGCCTGATTGTGGATCAGTTTCATGGCTGACGTACCATTACTGTATGTATAGACTAAAGCAAAAATTCAACAAGGCTGAGCCACTTTGGTAACTATAGATGAGTCCACGCTATCATCACAGTTTGGTAAAATACATCTCAACAACACGACGAGATGTTGCACTGTCCAGTACATGAGATCCATCAAGGTTTGACTGTCTAACTTTGGTGAGAAAAAACACAACACGAGCCAGTCTGTGCTTGTGAGCCCAGGATGAACAGTGAGTCACTTCACACGCTCGCTCTGCTTTCAGCTGCGCAGTTTTCATCATTACAGACCTAATATTGACAAGGACTCTTGACTTTGTTCATATTATGGAATAAAAATCTGGGAACATTTTACACAGATTTCAGTAAAAGCCTGACTCAATCAGATCAAGAAGACGAGACGACATTGCTCTTTGAATTGAAACAAAGTGTTTTTCACGCCTTCCAAATGGTTTCATCAAACCTTTAAGATGCAGCAACAATCAATCATTTTAGTGCTGTCCTCTTAACTGAGCTGGTGTCTTAACTCGGCTAGTTGGAAGAGCAAATCTCTTTCCATTTCTTTTTTTTTTACCTGCTTCTAACTTTTGGAAATGTTCATTTTCCATTTCCTCTTATCTCTCTAACTCTCTAACAACCCCCACGCTGTGTCTGTCGCCACTTGTGTTTGACTCTCGGGGCGTATTTTTTTAAAGTTTCATATCTTTCCTGCGACCAGAAGCCCACAGTTTCCTCTTGGTGTGTTCCGGCGTATCTCGGGTCCACATAGTTTTAAAATCTGTCACCGGTCTGATTTGAACATTAAACAGCCAGCTGGTTTCTCTGTGTGAGGTGTGTCCGTGGGCCACCGAGCTGTGTGACGCTCACGTCGAGTGTGTGTGTTAGTGCGCGGCATGATCTCTTGTTTCCTGTAGACTCTGGCTTCAGTGTTATCTGATTCCCCCCGCTGTGTTTGCTCTCAACAGGTTTCTTATCATCTGATCCCCCTGCTGTCTATACTCTCAGTAGGTTTTCATTATCAGATTCCCATGCTGACTCTCTGCTCGCCTTTCTCTTCTTCTCTCTGTTTTCCTTTTTCTTTGACCAGATACCCCCCCCTCACATAAATATTAAATTTGGTGCTGGACCTGATCTTTTCAACAGGACACCATAACCTCGTCCCCAGGCGGTTCTGTGTTACACAGATTGGTGTGAAACTCTTGCTGCATATTGATTCGCTGTTGCTTCGACACACCTGTTGTAATTATGAGCAGTGCCACATTTATTTTTGACTTGTGGAAAGCAAGAAGCCAAGTTTCCATTAAAATATTTCAACTGAATTTCCAGAAAATCTGCAAAAGCAGATGTGAGTCGGTTGCCAATAAACCACAGGAGAAGAAGGTGCAATGATGTGTTTTTTTGAGGAAAGAAGGTCATCTCATCGCTACACGCAGATCTGATCTAGGAAAGAAGGTCATCTCATCGCTACACGCAGATCTGATCTGATGTTTTTTATCTCTTCACTAGAAGTCTGAGTAATGTTTATGTCAAATGTTTCGTATATGCCAAGTTATTTAACATCCTTCGTTTCAGTTGGCATTAAGAAGAATAGACGGTGTATGAGTGAAGTCACCCACAGGTTTCTAAAGATCCGTTTTGAAGCTGAAAATATGCAGGGCTATGCAGAGTCCTGCTTCTTCCGCCTCCCGGCTACTCTAAAAATCGGCAAAGATGTGGATCATTAGCGGACCTCAGTGCAGTTGTCATGAACGGGGAAATAATCTATAGAGACCAAAACTGTTTTTGTACCAGGCTGTAAACATGTTTATTTCTCCTGTGATGTTGGACATTTGAACATGGGGACTTATGAAGACTGACTCGTTCTGTAGCCAACCTCAAGTGGACGTTTGAGGAACTGCAGTTTTTGATACTTCCACATTGGTTCACTTCACAGCCAGGGAGGTGGCTGCTTGGTTTGTTTCCATTGCACTTTCTTTTGAATCTTATTTAATATTTTATTCGTTAACACAATTTATTTCTTAATACATAATTTGTATGGAAGAACAAAGACCAGGAGCTATTTTGAAATATAATTTGTGCTTGAACACTGAAAAGGGAATTGGACAATAGCTTCATCAAACATGGTATTAAACCATTTTCAGTGTTTGTCAGATCTGTGCTTTATTTTAGTTGTATTACAATTAAACATCTTGTTAAATTACTTACCTACTCACTGTTTCCCAAATTATAATTACATACTTGTCTAGATTTTTAAAAAGTTCCCCTAAAACATGCTCTCAGTTCAGCAATCATTGCACAACATGATTTTTATTTTCTTCAACATGGTCCCTCTGCGGTGGTTTGATAATCTGACTAAACTGCTGCTTTGTCTCATTCATTATTCACTTTAATTCAAGTGAAGTGATGAGTAATCAGTAATTTGCTATTTTAATCACTTCAAAATACAAAATTTGATGGAAGCACTTCAGAAGACTTGAACCAGGGGGCCAAAAGTTTGCCCTCGTTGAATTAGTTCATAAAAGCATTGTGTAATCTGTAATAAGCTGCAAAGTCTGAACTGATAAAAGCAACTGTTTTTATGTTGCTGGATAGTTGAGGGAATGTTATAGACGGTTTGATAGAGTGGTTTAGAGGATTGTTATCAAGTGTATATTTATTTTTAAAAAGATAGACAAAAAAATAGACAATAGTTCTATTTTAAAAAATGGCGTTTTGTCTCTTTCACTGGTGTTTTCATTTCATTTTGTCTCCTTTTCTGCTTCATCCTGCAGCATCTGATATTCCTCTTACATTTATCTGAAAGCAAGAGAGAGACTGTCAGACAGAATGAAAGAATTATTTGTGTACTTGATTAAAAAGATAAAATTTTATATACGATTAACAGCATCACTTATTTCCTTAAAATCTCCTGCATGCGTGTCATTTTTCAGTGAAGCAAACCCAAATTAGCTAAAAAGTGTAAAACCATCTGAATATATTGATCATGACTAAATGATAAGTTACACTGATGACCATCCACATTGGAAGTTGCACAACAACCAACTCTGTTGACAACACAGGCTCTGAAATTGGCCATTAAAGTCTCTAATAGCAGCACAAGCAATTATTATTATTCCCTACTTACACTCTGGGATGCCAGAAGTTTCTCTTATCATGTTGCATAACTCAATTTCTTTCAGTCTGATGGCAAGCTCACATATTTCGTCTTCTTCGCTCCATGAGACTGGATCGGGATCCCCTGCTGTGACGCTGAAGACGTCCAGAGGTTGGTAATCAGGCACTGCCAATGTCAGCCAGGCTGCCTTAGCTCCCGTCTGCTGAGTGGTTGAGCTGGTTTTATTAGCACCAGCGTCCTTATTAGAAGAATCTTTAGTGGAGCTGGTGGTCCAAGAGTTCAGCTGTTTTGGTTTGTCGTAAACAGGAGCCCAGATCGTCTTGTTTTCTGATGTATTGTCATGGATCGAAGGGAAATAACGCACAGCAGCCATTTTGCTCAAAGAGTGCATCATTTTGTATGGATTCAAAATGGAGGACATCCTTAACAATTCTAGAACCAAGCAAGATTCAACAGCAAGATGACACAATGGAGTGCATTTTAATATCCGGCATTTCTAAATATTAGTGGACACTTGGGGTGGTACCCTGGTTTGTTGCCAAAACTTGGTTGAGGAGAGTGATACCACTTTTGTTTGTGTCGCTAAAATAAAGCCGATAGCAGGTTTGCTTAGTGTAGCTATTTCTTGGTAGTTCTTGCAGTGACTTACTGGAATCAATTGCACCAGCTGTTGTATTTCATTATTATTATTGTTATTACTGAATATTAACTACCCACACACATGGGTAATGTACCATAATCCAATCTATGTAATAGGCTACATTGGATTTACCTTTAACTATTTGTTGTTCACTGAAAGATGTATAGAAATGTGGAAATTCATTTGAACCCTAGGCCAAAGCATTGTTACACTTCATTTATAACATTATTACCATTGTGCTGTTTCTTTAAAATGGGAATAATTATTGATAGAACTGCATTTGGTAAAAAGTTGAACCACAAGAAATATATAATACACCTTTCTTTATTTCTTGCTTCAACAGTTTTCTGGCCCCATTTTGGTGAGGAGCTGTGTCCAAGAAGAAGTACAGATTTTTTTTTTTTGTTTGTTTTTTTATTGTTGCAGATTTTATTAATGCAACTTATTGATGTCATATCCAGTAGAGCGTACGCCATTTATCCTTAGACCCTTGACTCGGATGAGGAAAAACTTCCCCCAGCAAAGTGGAAGAAACCTCAGGGAGAGCAACAGAGCAGGGATCCCTCTCCCAGGACGGATAGACCTGCAATTGATGACAGTTATTACAAAATTATAGATAGATTGTCAAAATGTGTGAAGAATGAATGCATGTCTGATGAGTGAACTATTAATAGTCTTACCATGAGCGTAGCTGAGTGTCTCTTCACTGATTTGGTCAAAGCTTGATGTTCTTCTTAAAACTTGGCCCCTTCATGTCTTGTCTTTCTTCTTTCTTCATTTCTACATATTGCACACCAGACGCTGGTTGCAGGTTGATTGTGTTGGTTAAGTGTAGGTCCGATATTTGCATTTTCCATTCTTTATGTCTAGATGTTGCACACGAAACGCTCTGAGGATGAAGATGTTTCTCTCAGCTGGTTCTTGAGGGATCAGCTTTTGAAAAACATCAGCTCAAAGCGCCTCCTTTTTTGAGAGAAGGCCGTGAAGATTTGTCAGCGGTCACTTTCTGTGTGGGGGAAGCCGGAGCACCCGGAGAGAACCCCGTGGCAACATGTGCGAAGAATAGATGCAGGTCGATTGTGTTGGTTGAGTGTAGGTCCGATATTTGCATTTTGTGTCAGTCTGAGATCTGCATTCTCCATCCTTAATGTCTGTACATCTGACGCTCTGATGATGCAGATGTTTCTCTTGGCTGCTTCTTGAGGAATCAAAAAAACATCTGCTTATCTGCCTCTTTCTTTTTTTTTTAAAGAGAAGACCGTGAAGGTTTGTTAGTGGTCAGTCTCTATGTGGGGGAAGCCGGAGCACCCGGAGAGAACCCCTGTCAGAGACACAAGGAGAACATGCAAATTCAGAGAGCTTGGGGAGAGCAACAGAGGTGGGATTAGGACGGACAGATGTGCAAATGATGAGAGAACGCCTTTGAGTCTTCACTTTGTCTTCAGTTGCATGTCTGTCCGTCCTGGTGGTCTGTCCTCTGTTGCTCTCCTTGAAGTTGGATCGGGTCATGAGGTCAAGTTAGCACTGAGTTGCATACCGAAGTGGACACAACTCTGGTTGCCTCGTTCGTAGAGCAGTTTGTCGTATTTAAGTTTGAGAGTACTGTGAGTTTTAAGCAGCTCACGATGTTCAGAAGTAATATCACTGTTTTGCTTCTGCAGGTGGTTTAGAGCTGCTGTGCTCTTATCCAAGTTGCCTCGTTCGTAGAGCAGTTTGTCGTATTTAAGTTTGAGAGTACTGTGAGTTTTAAGCAGCTCACGATGTTCAGAAGTAATATCACTGTTTTGCTTCTGCAGGTGGTTTAGAGCCGCTGTGCTCTTATCCAAGGAAATTCTCTGTTGTTTGAGCATGAATTCATAGTTGCTGTTGTGTCTGGACTGGATGCTTGACACACCCAGCGGTTCCTTAAAGCTGAAAGCTTTTTCCTGAGCCTTCTGGAGAGCCAAAGAAAGTTTCTGTTTTTCCTCCAGGGTTGTCATCTGCTTCGTGGAAGCTTCCATGAGCTCGACGCGTTGCTTCTCACACATGGTTTTTTCTTTTTCCAGAGCAGAGGAAATCTGGTCAACCTTCTGCTGCAGCTCAGAGTTTTTAGTCCTTTCTTTGTTAATGATGCCTTCAAAACGTGACTTCAGCTTCTGTGCCTTGCACTGGAGCTTTGTGATGGTATGTTGGTTCTCAGAGATGGTTTCATTTTTCTCTAACATCATCTCTTGGTAACGTTCAGAGAGGGAGGTGTATTTTGATTTTAGTTTGTCAAATTCTGCCTCGGTAGCGCTGAATTTAGCTCTGATGTCGGCGTTATCCATCCTCAATGTCTGCATGTCATATGTCAGACACTCTGAGTTTGCAGATGCCTCTCTCAACTGGTTCTTGAGGAACGTGTCAGGTTCGGCTGAAGTCTGCTTTTGGAAAACCATCTGGTCAAAGCGTTTCTTTTCCTTTCGGAGAGAAGATCTTAAATATTTCTCAGCAGTCAGACTTTTCTCCAGGGCCAGAGTCTTCTCGGCAAGCTCTTCCTTTTGCATTTGGATCTTTTTACATGCCGTCAAGAACCGAGCTTTATCCACCGGAATGTCCTCCTCAAGTCTGCTGCAAGCTTCATCGTCTTCCTGAGGCTCTTTCTGAAGAAGCTGCCCCTCAAGTTTATTTTGAAGCCTTTTATTTTCAGAAATCAGTTTCTGGTTTTCCTGAATCAGATGTTTCTGTTTTTCTTCATCCTTCTGTTGTTGAGAGAGGATGGCCTCATAGTCCCTCTTGAGTTCAGAGTTCTTTGTTTCCTCTTCTTTCAGGTCCGAAGCACTTCGCTCAACTTTCTCCCGCAGGGTGGACACTATTTTGTCCTTGGCTTCAATGGTCATTTGCAAAGTCTGAAGTTTGACATTGAGAGATTGAATTTCATTGTCTTTTTCCAGACTTTTCTCCTGCTGCTGAATGAGATGTTCTTTCAGTAACTTCATTTGAGCACAATTCACATTCTCACGCTCAGCCATTTCTTTCTCATGCTGAAGAGTGGATGCCTCCAGATCTTTCTGAAGTTCAATGATCAGCTTCTTGCTCTCATCAAGTTCAGCTGTCATTGCAGTGATTGTGTGTTTTTGCTTTTCGTGTGACATCTGTGACTTCATAAGGTCAGCCACT
Source organism: Larimichthys crocea (assembly GCF_000972845.2). Classification (NCBI taxonomy): domain Eukaryota; kingdom Metazoa; phylum Chordata; class Actinopteri; family Sciaenidae; genus Larimichthys; species Larimichthys crocea. The sequence goes on from NC_040012.1 coordinate 2,403,021, forward strand.
TGTGCCTTCATTAAGTCAATTACAGCACGAAGATCATCTTTTTCTGCCTCCGCCTCCCTCAGAGTCTTTTCAAGAGCCTTTTCTTTACGCTCCTGCTCAAGAATTTCTTCCTGTTGAGCTTTTTCCTTTTTCAAGGCCTCTTCAAGAGAAGCTTTAGTCCTAGCTTCTCTCTCCAAGGCCTCTTGAAGAGAAACATTTGTTTCTTCTTCTCTCTCCAAGGCCTCTTGAAGAGAAGCATTCGTTTCTGCTTCCCTCTCCAAGGCCTCTTGAAGAGAAGCTCTGAGGAACATCTCCTTATCCTCCTGAACAGATATCTCAGATCCCTTTGTTGTGAAACATAAAACAATTATCAGTTTGTTAAAATACTCAACATTTGTTACATTGTTTTTTACAGCAGTTTGTTGAAGACCAGATACATTTAAATACAGTCACTAATATTTACCATCATAATCATTTTTGTGGAAATATATGTGCCTCTAATTTCTTACCTCACTGAAGGGAGTGTAGTTGTCTTCACTGGACACAGAGCACTGCTCCTCAACTTCCTCTGGAAGTGCTTCCACAGTCTCCTGGTAATTATATCCAGTCATGTCTACCTCGATGACTTCATCAATCTGTTCTTCGATGACTTCGTCATAGATCTCTTGAAGGGAAACATTTATTTCTGCTTCTCTCTCCAAGGCCTCTTCAAGAGAAGCTCTGAGTAACATCCCCTCATCCTCCTGAACAGATATCTCAGATTTCTTTGTTGTGAAACATAAAACAATTATCAGTTTGTTAATATACTCAACATTTGTTACATTGTTTTTTACAACAGTTTGTTAAAGACCATATACATTTAAATAGAGTCACTAATATTTACCATCACACATATTTTTGTGTAATATGTGTGCCTCTATTTCTTACCTCACTGAAGGGAGTGTAGTGTCTTCACTGGACACAGAGCGCTGCTCCTCAACTTCCTCTGTAAGTGCTTCCACAGTCTCCTGGTAATTATATCCAGTCATGTCTACCTTGATGACTTCGTCAATCTGTTCTTCGACGACTTCGTCAATCTGTTCTTCGATGACTTCGTCAATCTGTTCCTCGAGGACTTCGTCATGGATCTCTTGAAGAGAAACATTCATTTCTGCATCTCTCTCTAAGGCCTCTTCAAGAGAAGCTCTGAGGAACATCTCCTCATCCTCCTGAACAGATATCTCAGATTCCTTTGTTGTGAAAAATAAAATATTTATCAGTTTGTTAAAGTACTCAACATTTGTTACATTGTGTTCCCTTACAGTAGCTGCTTGTCAGAAAAAAAATGCAACTCTATAACAGCTATTGAATATCCCACAAATCCCACAATCCCAACAGTTTAAAATATTTTGAATTAGACAAGCGAAGTGTACATGTGTTTTTGTGAAGTGTATCATAATTAATATATTGAAGCATTTTTGTTGAGATCATGTTTATATTTCATTTAATACAGTCATATTTAATGTTACTTAATAGTCAATTTCATTTCTTTTGTTAACTATATGGTGCCACAATTTCTTAAGTCTGTTATTTGCATGTGTTCATTTTTTTTTTATCTTTAAAAAGTAGCTGAGATAAAACCTGGCTTTTATATTCCTATGTCTGTCTCCTTTTAATAATAACAGTGTTTCTGTCCTACAGTATGTCTACAGGTAAATGCTGTCAAATAATCTACTTTTTTTTTAAAGATTTATAAAAAATTAAAAATCAACTCTTTAAATTTGCCCTTAGAAACAAATCTCAACATTTCAAAGTAAAAGATCGCACTACTGGGAGTAGCCTCAAATTTCTTACCTTGCTGAGGGAGGGTGGCTGTTACTGATGTTCGTCCATCAGTCCTTCTTGATCTCTTGAAACTTGGCAACTGTCTTTTTGTTTTTTCTCTTTTTCTCAGTTTTTCTTCAAAGGGTTCAGAGGCTCAAAATGTCATCAATGGTTTTACGACATTTCTTCTTCTTGATTTTCTTCGATTTTTTTCATAGCAGTCCTTGGGAAGACCTGGGAATATGTCTTGATAGTATCGATCTTTGGCAATTTGTTAGTTTTGAATGTGCCTTTCAGATCTCCTCGATGACTTGTCAACCTTCTCCTCATTGAATTCGTTCAAAAAAGAGTTTGTTTGCATGACTTGTCCACTATGTCATTTGTCTATCTTTATGGCAAGAACGGGCCCTTTCAGAAATCTTGGGTTCCATGTACTTGGGATTTTCGGGGGTTAGGTTTTCCATTCGAAGCTCAACCCCAGTCTTTGGGAATCGCAAGGATTTCTTTCTTTTGTCATCAATCTGGTGACAAAGAATTGGTGGACTCCACAGACCCATGGACTCCTGTTAAAATAAAGTAAAGATATGTCTGTTATTTGCATGGGTCCATTTTTTTTATCAAAAAAAATGAGGCCTGAGCATTTGATCTCAGTGTAGCTGAGATAAAACGCTTTATTCCTACTGTACAGTTCTCTTTAATACCAACAGTGTGTTTCTGACAAGTAGTCTACAGGTAAATGCTGTCAAATACAAAACAGCTCATCTTAAAAAGATGAGTATTTCTTCTAGTGGTTCATAGCCAAGTCTAGTCAGCATTTGTACAACTTTGGAGGTTCTTCTGCTTTACTTATTTTAAAAAATATATTAAATCAACTCTTTAAATTGCTTAGGAAACAATCTCAACATTTCAAAGTACTACTGGACTAGCCTCAAATTCTTACCTTGCTGAGGAGGGTGTGGCTGTTGCTGATCGAGCCAATCAAAGTCCTCTAATCCTCTTGAAACTTGTCAACTGTCTTTTTGTTTTTTCTCTTTTTTCTAGTTTTTTCTTCAAAGGGTTCAGGAGAGCTCAAAATGTCATCAATGGTTTTACGACATTTCTTCTTCTTGATTTTCAAAGAGTTTTTGGTCATAGCAGATCCTTGGGAAGACCTGGAGAATATGTCGGAATGTATCATCTTTGGCAATTTGTTAGTTAGAATGTGCCTTTCAGATCTTCCTCGATGACTTTGTCAACCTTCTCCTCATTGAATTCGTCAAAAAAGAGTTTTTGTTTGCATGACTTGTCCACTATGTCATTTGTCTTATCTTTATGACAAGAACGGGCCCTTTCAGAAATCTTGGGTTCCATGTACTTGGGATTTTCGGGGGTTAGGTTTTCCATTCGAAGCTCAACCACAGTCTTTGGGAAATCGCCAAGGATTTCTTTCTTTTTGTCATCAATCTGGTGACAAAAGATTGGTGGACTCCACAGACCCATGCACCTCCTGTGAAAATATAAGTAAAGATATGTCTGTTATTTGCATGTGTCCATTTTTTTAATCTTTAAAAAAAATGAGTGTGCCTTTGAGACATTTTGACCTCAGTGTAGCTGAGATAAAACCTGGCTTTTTATATTCCTACTGTACATGTTCTCTCTGTTAATACCAACAGTGTGTTTCTGACAAGTAGTCTACAGGTAAATGCTGTCAAATAACAATAACAGCTCATCTTAAAAGATGAGTATTTCTTCTAGTGGTTCATAGCCAAGTCTAGTCAGCATTTGTACAACTTTGGAGGTTCTTCTGCTTTACTTTATTTTAAAAAATATATTAAAATCAACTCTTTAAATTTGCCTTAGGAACAAATCTCAACATTTCAAAGTACTACTGGACTAGCCTCAAATTTCTTACCTTGCTGAGGAGAGTGTGGCTGTTGCTGATCGATAGCCAATCAAAGTCCTTCTCAACGTCCTCTTGAAACTTGTCAACTGTCCTTTTGTTTTTTCTCTTTTTCTCCGTTTTTTCCTCAAAGGGTTCAGCAGAGCCCAAAATGTCGTCGATGGTTTTACCACATTTTTTCTGCTTGCTTTTAAAAGAGTTTTTGCTCGCAGCAGATCCTTGGGAATACTTGGAGAAAATGTCTGGTAATGTATCCATCTTGGCCAATTTGTCAGTTACGACTGTGCCTTTCAGATCTTCGTTCAGTGTAGCTGGGATAAATCCTGGCTTTTAAACACCTGCTGTACTCGTACACGTACTCTCTGATCTGATCTCTGTTGAATCTGCTCTCTGTGTAAGTAGAGAATGCTGTTCAAAGACCTTTGATATTGGTTCCGTGTTCCGGTTCTAAACTCCTCCCACAACAGTGGGAGCAGTTTGACACAACAAAACAAAATTTAAAAAATAACAATTCATCCTTCTGGTTCATAGCCATGCTATAGTTTTGGTTTAATTTGTCTGCATGGCTAGATAACAAATCAGAAGTGTGAGAGGTTTTCAGGCTCAGTTTAATTCATCTGCTTTACCTTGAGACCTCAAAGGTCTTTCCTGCAACTCCTGCATAGAGGTGTCGGTATTACCCAAAAAGTAACCGTCGTACCTCGAGCGGCCACTTGAGGCTGGCTACAGAACGAGTCAGTCTCCGTAAGCCCCCATGTTAAAATGTCCGACTTCAATAATAAACATGTTTACAGCCTATTACAAAAGACAGTTTTGGTCTCCATAGCTGCTCTATAACTGTACTGAGGGTGATTTTTTTTTTTAACACAGCTAAAATTATTATTCAAATTATATTAAGGCTTGAAGTTACTCATAATTACCAGTGTGGCCACTTTGATGGGCAGGTGGGTGCTGTTACAGGTGACTCATTTGAGCACCCAGGCATCATTCGTTCATCCAGGACGCGGAAGAGGTCCGACAGCCAACACGGCATCGGCGAGCACCACATATTCAAAACAGTCCTACAGAAACCTATTGGTGATGTCACGCGTACGCTGACCGTTCTTTTTACTGTCGTTGGTTCAGTGGTCCCTCGTTTATCGCGGGCGATACGTTCTAAAAAATAACCTGCAATAAACGAAATCCGTGAAGTAAGTTTTACAATTATTACACATGTTTTAAGGCCGTAAAACCCCTAACCACACACTTTTATTCATTTTTCTCAGACAGGCATTAACATTTTCTCACATTTCTCTCTTATTTAAACTCTCAAAGTTCAAACTTTCGCAGATTTAACAAAAATAAGTACAATACTGTATTAGTAAATGAAACCAAAGATCAAAACCTGTTTTCAAGCCCAAACATTTTTAACAAATTTAACTTTAATGATCAATCTACGAGGTTTGACACATAAGAAATTATTACCAGTAGCTCACACGCAGTTCCTCTGACGGTGCCGAACACAATGCGCGTTCATACTGTTACAGTACGCTGTAAAAAAAAAAAAGCATGCAAAATTACACGAAACAGCGAGTCCGCGAAAAGTGAACCGCGTTATAGCGAGGGACGACTGTATTATCTTGTCAAGCATGATTAATAGAAAGCTGTCAAAATTAATAAATCAATATATTTCTTAAAATGTCATTTTCTATCAGTAATTAGCACGTTTTCATCATAAAGAAGCAATTCAATGTATTTTGCATCAGAGTCGGCACACTGTGTACATATTCATATATTACAGTCCATATTTAACGGCTAACGAAACTGAGCTAACGTCAGCTAACAGCAGCTACAGCTGGCAGCAGTGTACTTCACTGTCCATCAGGAAACTCTGTAAATCACATCATCAGAGGACAAACCAGAAAAAACATTTCCTCTATTAAAATATGCAGTGAAGTATTTATGTACTTCTTGTGGGTGATCTACCTGGAGCCCAAAGTTACAGAGTGTGAGAACAGTGACATCAGTGTGACATCAACATGGATTAAAATCTGTTTGTTTTTTTATGATAGAAAAGTGACACAGTGTTGCTTTAATGCCGGACTGAAGGACCCAGTCTGGCACTGCGGACGGATCTTGGAAACCGTCTCGGGGACTGCAGGGAGCTTTCGGTAGCGGAGGAGGCGCACTGAAGTTGAAGCTGTGACCAAAAGCATCTCTCTCTCTCTCTCTCTCTCTCTCTCTCTCTCTCTCTCTCTCTCCCACCCCCTCCTCTCCTCCTTCAGTCGGGTTTGAGGAGATCTCTCTTGGAGCTGGAGAGGAGAGGTTGGCCGTCTCTCTCTCTCTCTCTCCTCCAGCAGCCGTCGTGCTTCCCCTGCAGCCTCCCCGTCGCTTCATCATGGATCTGTGGACTAAAAGAGTCGTTGGGATTATCGTTCAGGTCGCGCTGCTTCTCTCCAGCTCGTACGGGACAACCGGAGAAGGTGAGCAGGCTGTGCGCTTTCATACTTTCCCCCCACCGGAGGAGATGGAGCGAGTCCGGGCGGCGCAAGACCCGGAGGGGAGCGGCTTTGAACGGGGCTTCATCCTTCAAAAAACGGCTGGGAAGGCTTCGGGTGCAGTGACATTCAAGCTGTTTGTCGCATTTACTTGTGTTTAATACTCTGGGAAGAGTGCGGGGCTTCATGTGTCTGAATGCGGTGACGGTTTTGCGCGTATCGGTTGCGCATCAGCGCTCGGCTGTTAAAGAGAAATAAGGAGAGTTGAGGCGGCTTGGTGTGAACGATGGTTGAAGTTTGTATTTCAGAGACCTGGATGATATTTAACAATGAATAACATCATTATCGGCGCAGTAACGTGTGCACAGAACGCGCCCTCTGCGTATTTTTCGGTGCCAACTTTTATGCAGCGTCCTTAACCTCACTCCATTTTATTTACTACATTTGAATCACGTGTTTTCTGACTCCCAAGCCTCACTGTGCGTTTCAGGATGCTGCTGCACAGAGGAGGTTAGTATCCCTCAGAGGTGAGGAAGGTCTCAGCTGAAAGAGGAATCATTGTCACGGTTCATCCATCGAGTGCATTCCAACAAGGTTTTCCTTTGAGGAGCATCCTGGGACAGGTGCATGTTTGTACGCACACACTCCAGAGAGTGTGACGGTGTGCTAAATGCAGGTGGGAGAGGTTGCAGGTTTGATTCCTGTAACTGGAAGCCTTTCGTCCCATAAGTGCCATTGAGTCGTGTCTGGCATCAACACTGGGCTGTTACCAGGTCTGAAGCTGTGCCAGTGTGTGAATATGAAGTGGGGCGTTGCTGACATCCTTCCCTGCCTGAGACAGGGGGGAGAAAGAAAGAGAGAGAGAGGGGGGAAAGGGGGGAGAAACAGGATGAAGGGAGGAGAGAGAGGGCAGTGATGTATGCCGCTGTGTAATTGAAACAGATGGCGGAAAAAGAAAGTCCTCCGTCCCTCCACTCTGTTATTCTCCTCTTCCACAACACAATGATCTCCCGTCCTCATTCTCTCTTCTTTATTTTGCCCATGTTGCCGATCTCTTGGCTCTCCTGCCTTTCTTATCTGCTGCCTTTACTCTCATCTCCCCTCACACCCACCTGTGTGTATCTGTCTTTTAACCTCTTAAACTCCACTGATACGACAGTGCAAACTCGTCATGTGCAGACAGATTGTGCTCAAATTAACACATCTTTAGGTCCCGAAGTTTAAAAAAAAATGCATGTGTCACTTTCGTAAAATCTTGGCTTTGAGTGCTCAAATAAGAGGATTTTCCAATGTTGAAGCTACTACAAAAGAAAGCAAAGGGTAAAATAATCCTGGTATTTCAATTTATAGACATTTCGAAGCAACATGCGTCATAATGTGGGATTATAAATCGGGTCTTTCTTGTGCAGTTTCAGTTAGCTGTAAGAGAGTGAGACAGATGGCGTCCTCGACAGATGAAGGAGGAAAGAGGAGTGCAGTTGGAGTAGGTGGCCGTCCATCCATTCATCCTCCATGAAAGAAAACATCTACACCCTCACCAAAATAATTGACTCTCTCCTTCGGCTCCTTCTCTTTTCTTTCTGTCCCCTTTCAACACATGCGTACCTATTTCTGTTTTCTATACCCGCTGTCTTTCTCCTTCTTCTTCTCCCGCTGAATCAGAAAGCTGCTGTGTCTGAAATTGGTTATATTTGGTGTCAGCTGACATGGTTCAATTTACAGCTGCCATCACAAGTAGCATTGTTTTATGATGCTACAGCACTGTTGGTTAGGTGTAGGCACGGAAAACATCTTGGTTAGGGTGGATGAGTGCTACAGAGCTGATCTGTGGTGTAATACTGTGCACGGTGCAATCCTACGGCTGCTGCCAAAGGAAAAAGACTGTCTGACAGCAAAGTACAGCAGTGAAAATATACTTCACTCAGACTGATATTGATTTTTTTTTCCTAGACAGGCCTTTTTTATGTGGCTAAAATACATTTACTCTGCCTCAGTGACAGGATCTCTGTCTGCCTCTCCAAACTGGGAGTGTGCTGACCACCATCTGCTGAGTGTAACACACTGGCTGTGGATAAAGTTCTGCAGCTATTGCTTTAAAGTACAGTGTGTCTGCACAACAACGTAGCGAATTTCTCTCTGGCCATAATTACGGGAGAGGGCTTCGTCATTTGGATGTCATTTCGGGGCACTGATGCTGTCCTTCTTGGGAGGACAGTCTCAATTTAGGAAGTGTTGGCTGGCTCCTCTGAGCTTTGAGATTTGGGGTCACCCTTTCTGTACGCTCTGTACCACTGACAGTATAAAGAATGCATGACGCTGAAGAGTTGTTTTGAAGATGCAGCCTTATTGGTAGACCAAAGCAAAGACGTGGATGATCAGCAGACCTGAGGCTGGTGTTCAAACAAGTCATCTGTAACCACACCCACCTGTCAATCAAAGCGTCCACGCTCTTAATCCTGCATAACTTCAAACTTTAATGTAACCTGAACAGTTGAGTTGTATATAAATTCACCCTCAGTACAGTTGTCATGAACGGGGAAATTAGCTACAGAGACCAAAACTGTTTTTTGTACCAGGCTGTAAACATGTTTATTTCTGCTGTGAAGTTTTGAACATGGGGACTTATGGAGACTAACTCACTTCTGGAGCCAGCCTCAAGTGGACGACAAGAGGAACTGCAGTTTTTTGGTACCTCACTTCACATCCATGGAGGTCACTGCTTGATCTTGGCAGAAGCATAACTCCAGTTTTAGAAACAAAATATCTAAACTGAAGTCCAGACTGCCTCCAGCTCCTTCGTGCCTGTCCATCACATATTTTATGAAAATGAATTTATTTACAAACTTGTCAAGCTGCATTCTTTTTTTTTTCACGCTGTCACACTTATTCCTCCTCTTTAGTTGGTTGTCTCTCCCTCCCTCACTCTCTCCTCTGTCTATGTCTCTGTTTTTCTCACCCAACCTGACCCAGCAGCACACTCGTCATGCACGGACCATAAACCACAGCAGCATAATAAGTGAAGGCTGTAGAGGTGGAGGGATCCCAGCCGCAGGTTTTAAGACTCAGCGTCCCCACATCCCCATTTTCAACCCCCCTCCCTCCTCCTGCAGACGGCTCACTGTTCATTACGGAGGTGGTGCTAAATGACAACAAAGTAGAAAATACATATTTTAAACAGCCACAGATGGCGCTCTGATGACTTGTTAGCTGTAGTGAATGAGTCACTAGCGATGAGATTCAAGGAAGTCGGTGCGTGAAACAGCTGCCCCGCGGGGCTGTAAAGTCACTGTGCGTTTAATCGCCTTCTGATATTACAACACGAAAGAGTCGCTGTGTGTTTTGCAGCTCCGAGACTCCGGAAGCCAAATGACAAAAATGTAAATGAAAGTGTGCCTTTGAGCCGCCTCTGATTCACTGTTCTACTCATTGTTTGCTGCAGGTCAGTTGAGGTGATAAAGGGAAAAAAAAAGGTGAGATGTTCTTTACGCCTTTTTTCTCATGGGAAGAAACACAGAATGACTCCATAAAGGTTTGACACTGTACAGTAAATGGCTAAAACATAAACACTGAAGCAGTTAGAATAATGTAGCTCGGTGGCTATAGTACAGGTGATAAATCATAGTGTTGGTGGTTTGATCCCCAGCTACTCCTGTCCAAATGATCAAGTGTCCCGTAGCGATACTTAACCTTAAATTGCTCCTAACCAGGCACAGGGCTCCACCGTGGCTAGGGGGTGCTGTAGCCACATCACAAATCTGCATCGCCCCAGTAAAACCCTCTCAAGTATTTCAGCGCTTTGATATAATGTAAAAACAAGTGTACATCTGTTCTCTTGTGCTGGTGAAGATATTTTCTAGAAATATAGATACAGGTCTGGTGGTGACACTACAAAGAAAAGATTGAACAATCCTCTGCATGCACAATGCTGTAGTGTTATTGTCTCCCGACGTCCCGTAATCAGATATTAGGACATCATTATATTTGAGACCAGGTTAAAATTAACAATGTTTCTTCTGAAGACTTAAACAAAATAAAATGTCCTCTTTGTATCTACAACCTGATGGTGGACGGTATAGAGCGAACGGCCTCGCCCTCTGCCTTTCAAAAAGACCTTGTCTTGCCATATATATTTTTTGGATGGAGAGAAAGAGCCATTGCTGGAAATGAACCCAGGCTGCTGCGGGAAGGACTCAACCTTGATGCTTGCAAACTGTCGGCCTGCCCTGTCAGATGTGTTAAACATGTTAAATATGTTGCATCGAATCAAAACGGAGGTGGACAGTCTGAGGATTTTTGATCGAGATCAGGATCTAAGGCGTATTTTTTAGGCGACTTCGAGAGATCGTGGTATTTAATGTCCTCTAAGTTCTGTTTCCAAATTTCACAAAACCTTATTGACTAGTGGATTAGCTCCACATGAACACACCAACAGAGTGATGGAGGCAACTGTGTGGCTGTGTTGATTGGACTTCACTGGCTCTTACTTGGTTGATGTGTTGTAACCAATGTTGAGTTGAGTCATGATTATGATTATGTTATCTTTTAAACTTCAAATTAAACTCAAAGTTTTAATCGCCATTTTGAAACCTGTGTGCAATATTTTGCATTAATGGTGCAAATGGAGATTAATGGGCTAAACTCTGGATACAGGACATTTCAAAATTAAGAAAAATAATTGCAATTTAGCTCGTGGATCATGATTGTGATTGAATAGTGTGTTTAAATAAGGTGAGTGACTTAGGTTTCTTTTATCACTCTTCACGGAGCAGAGAGAAGCTGCTTCTCCTTTCTTTACCGTTTATTGGTTTGCTGCTGTGCCTCTAATTGTGCCCTCAGAAAGTTTGGTTGTCTTGTGACTTGTTTTGTTCTGATTTATTTCACGGTCCCTCTGAGCGCTGCAGCACTTTTGATTTGTGTCTGTATCAGTCACTGGATTTAATTAGCTTTGCTGTATTGTTGTGGTTTCTTATAGACACCTTCAGAAATGTTCAATTCTTTAATTTGTTTGTTTCAACTTCTTCTGAACTGATACAAACTTGGTATAGTCCAAACGTGCCAACCTGGAAGATTTTAGTTGTTTAGTTGTGTTTCTGACAGATTTTTTTTAGTAAAGTTTGGATGTCTTTGGTTGTAAAACTTATTAAGCTGCAGAAATCTTGTTCCTTTTCTTGATTTTATACTTAATGTTGGATATAAACGGAAACAGAACAAAATGTTACATGAAGCCTGAAGCCAGAGGACTGAAACGTTTAAACACAATGAGTGGGAGATCCAGTGATGGTGTATGGGGTGGTTCTCGGCTGGTGGTGGCAGATATCCAGAGTGCAGGTGTGTAGATGTGAGCTGAACGTGGCAGGTTTTCCTGTGACAAAGTGAACAAAGTTAGATGGACTTTCCACACAAAAAAAGACTAGCACTGGAGTTGGCCATCGCCTAATTACCACTAAGGAGGCTGAGCAATCTGGCAGAGTCTGGGAGGTAGAGCCAGTCTTTTAAACTCCAGTGTTTGATTTGTGAATCAGGGAACAGGTGGTGAGATACTGACCTTTGAGGATATAAAGTACAAATCAGGTCTTTCAAACGCCCTCTTTAGCCTTGACCTTCCTAAATTATGCTAATCCACAACACACAAAGACGTCTTTGTAAATGAAATCCAATCCTTTCGTTTCAGCTCCGTCCAAAGGCTGATAGGTGACAAAAGAAGCCAAATTGCTTTCGATGTAACCGGTGGAAAGTGTGTTAATTGCTGAGGCTGTTTCAACACTGAAGGATGAAAGACGTGTTGACAGAACCATCCTAAAGAAGGCTTGTCCTGTTAGATCTTAGTGCTGCATTTGACACCATTGACCATCAAATTCTTTTACAGAGACTGGAACATCGAATTGGCATCAAAGGAACCGCCCTAAGCTGGTTTAAATCGTACTTTTTAGATCGATCTCAGTTTGTTCACGTCAATGATGAATCCTCCATGCAGACCAAAGTTTGTCATGGAGTCCCACAAGGTTCTGTACTTGGACCACTTCTATTCAGTTTATATATGCTTCCTTTAGGGAACATCATTAGGAATCATTCTATCAATTTTCATTGTTATGCTGACGACACCCAATTATATTTATCGATCAAGCCTGATGCAACCAATCAATTAACTAAACTCCAAGCATGCCTTAAGGATATAAAAAGTTGGATGACCTACAATTTTTTGATGTTAAATTCAGACAAAACTGAAGTTCTTGTAATTGGACCCAAACACCTCAGAAACTCTCTTTCTAGAGACTTAGTTACTTTAGATGGGATCACCCTGGCCTCCAGCTCCACTGTAAAGAATCTTGGAGTTGTTTTTGATCAGGATTTGTCCTTTAACGTCCACATAAAACAAATTTCGAGGACTGCATTCTTCCACTTACGTAACATCGCTAAAATCAGACGCATTGTCTCTCAGGCGGATGCAGAAAAACTAGTCCACGCATTTGTTACTTCAAGGCTGGACTATTGTAACTCTTTGTTATCAGGCTGCTCCAATAAGTCTCTTAGAACTTTGCAGTTAATTCAGAATGCTGCTGCACGTGTTCTGACAGGAACCAAGATCAGAGATCACATCTCTCCCATTTTGGCTTCCTTGCATTGGCTACCTATTAAATCTAGAATAGAATTTAAAATTCTTCTCCTTACTTACAAAGCTCTTCATGGTCAGGCACCATCTTATCTAAAAGAGCTCATAATACCTTATTACCCCTCTAGAACACTGCGCTCTCAGGACGCTGGGTTCCTTGTGGTTCCTATAGTTTCCAAAAGTAGATTGGGAGCCAGAGCTTTCAGCTATCAGGCTCCTCTTCTGTGGAACAAACTACCTTTCTGGGTTCGGGAGGCAGACACGGTCAACACCTTTAAGAATAGACTTAAGACTTTCCTTTTTGATAAAGCCTATAGTTAGGGCTGGCTCAGGTCATCCCTTAGTTATGCTGCCATAGGATTACACTGCCGGGGGACCCCACCGAGGGTTATGCCAGCCAGGCACGGTATTGGTTGAAGATGCACACATCTCCCTTACCGAAAACTCTCTCTCTCTCTCTCTCTCTCTCTCTCTCTCTATCTCTATCTCTCTATATCTTTCTCTCTCTCTCTATCTCTATCTCTCTATATCTTTCTCTCTCTCTCTATCTCTATCTCTCTATATCTTTCTCTCTCTCTCTATATATATATATATATATCCATCTCTCTCTCTATATATCTCTCTATATTTCTCTATATCTCACTCTCTCTATATATATATATCTATATCTCTATATCTCTCCATATCTCTCCATATCTCTCCATCTGTGGACATGTCTCATTAATGCATGTTACTAACCAAACTTCCCCGGAGTTTCTGTGCTCTGTCGTCCAGCAGGTTCTCGTGGATCGTGGCTGCTGCTGTGATCCTGCATGACACCCACTACATATATTATTACTGTCATTATTACTACCATATCTATTACTGTAATCATTTTTATCATTCATTATAATTCATTGTCATTTTATCAGTCATTGTACAATATGTTTGTGTTGATTTGTCCTGTACACGTGACATCCATTGCACGTCTGTCCGTCCTGGGAGAGGGATCCCTCCTCTGTGGCTCTTCCTGAGGTTTCTTCCACATTTTTTTCCCTGTTAAAAGGGTTTTTGTGGGCAAGTTTTTCCTCACTCGAACCGAGGGTCTAAGGACAGAGGGTGTCACTCCCTGTACAGATTGTAAAGCCCTCTGAGGCAAATGTACTTTGTGACTTTGGGCTATACAAATAAAATTGATTTGATTTTGATTTGATCCTCGGCGTTACTGCGGCGTTTCCACTAATTGAGAGGGAAACTGGAGGCCACGTCCAGCGACAGAGGCAGAGAGAAACAAAATGAGTGAGAGGAAAATGGCAGGGAAACACAAACAGGCTTCAGATAACCGCTTTAGGTTTTCATAAGAAAAAAGAACAAACCCAACAAATTCTCCATCATCGGTCAGACCACAGTGGAGTGCTCTCTTAACCTTGAAGCAGCGCCTTGAAGAAATGTGTAAAGACCAACATGTCCTTACTTTACAGAAATGCCTTTACATCGAGGTCTAAAACTATAAATGGTCCTCAAAAAAAGACTGAAATTATCTTTCATCTGGCTGTGAAATGATGAAGGGGGCGTTTTCTAATTTAAATTGCTACTTAAAGTAAAAAATGTTGCAGTTACATCGAGTTCATCAGTGAAGTCTGCGAGTACAATGTCACAGCGTGCTGTTCCTGTTAAGTCAAAGTACAGTTGTATAATGAGGCTTTTGAAAAAGCTCCTTTGGGTGTAAAATGAGTCTCCAACACAAAGCCCATACACACTTGACCCAGCAGAAAATCTGCATTGTACTTCATCTGTTCCATTAAGTTATAACAAGTAGAAATTAAACATTTTGTCTACTCAAGACATGCAACTTACTGGGCTAACTGTTTACAAAGAAATGTTGGCATTATTTGGACTCTGTTTCTGGTCATCTGATCAATCTAAGGGCGCGTTCACACCGACAAGTCCTACGTGGAACCAATGTGAGGATGGTACATGAGGCAAAACTTAAACAGTCCAGAAATTGCAAACAAAAAGTCATATGGTGGAAAATCTGTTTCAGTAACTTTATCTGGTTTTGATGTTTTTATGCAGGTGCACCATTATTGTGCATGTTACATGCTTCTGTGGGCAGTAAACAAACTACTGTTGTTTTAATATATAGGTCCAGCAATAATTGGTCTTTTTCCATCATTCTGTGATCAACCCTGATCTCATTTTATGCTGCAGGTGGCAAGAGTCTGCAAAAGTGAAAGTAGTTGGTTAACGTCCCTCGCTGAGAAGTTGAAGATGCAGCAATAAATAAAGCCAGCTGGGCTTTAATGAGTAGTCAGCCATTTGGCTGGCATTTCGAGGAAGACGCTGTGCCAGCAGACACAAGATCACAGATGAGGGCTGGCTTTGATGAGCAAATGTGCTGCTAGTTCACCAGTCACCAAAATAGGGAGACAAAAAGGTTTTCTAACCAACGAAATGACACGTAGGCGTGGCTCTGGTGCCTCTTCAAGCTGGACCAGAGTACAGTTGTTTGGTCTGCACCAGAGTCTGGCCCTAAGTCAGTCACTTTTAGCTCTGTTTTTGGTCTCCACCAACTCCTGATAGAAATATATTGCTCTTCAGCTGCTAAATGCTGCAACTGCAGCTTAGGTATGTAACAGTTATAGTTATTTGAAGACTGGTGCCTGCTGCTGCTGCTTGAAATGGGATTCATGAGAACAGAGAGAGCCAAAACAGTAAAGTTGTGGGTCGGAAAACCAAAACAAGAAGTTAAAAGAGGCTAAAATGCTCATTATAGCTGCGAGGAACTGCTGAGACAGGTAGTATTTCCCTGTTGGTTCATAATACATGTCCTAATTTGACCTGTCGTTAATATAACATTGTTTGTCGATGTTGTCCAGGGAAAACAGGACGAGGAAAACAATTTATTCATTTCATCGATCTTCACAGTGATGCCACGTTGTTCTACAGCCATTATATCGCGCTGTCACATTCAATTTGCGCGTTAAATAATGAGGTCACTATCACCCATGTAGGGATTGTAAGCACCCTAGGGGTAATTAAATGAAACAGTGGCACATGGAAACTTTAGCCGTTATCGACAGACAGAGGAGGATTGAGGACGGGTCAATAAGGAGACTTGTGTGCTCCCTGTGAGAAAGAAAGAGATGAGAGAGAATTCAACTTTAATGGGAGAAATGGGTCACTGCTGCTGGGAAAAGAACAACAAACACCAAAGAAAGTCCAAAAAAATACTTCCCATTGTGTGTAGTGCGTGTCTCACTCACTTGTGTTAGATATTAAATAAGCTGTTGCCTGGTGATGATGGTTGCGATACTCTGAAATGGAGCTGAATCGAGGATGAATCGGTGCTTAACAGGGACCTGTATAAGGGTGAAGGATGAGCAAATAAAGCTTTAGATGGTTTTACACATTTTACAACATTTATTAAAATAAACTCTAGTTGAGGACGGATAAAAGAACATCAGAAGCTGCAGAGTCGAATTAAAACCTCGTCGTCTGGATGGTAAAGCTTTTGGACGTGATAACCAACAACAAGCAGAGAGAACTGCAGCTTCCTGAACCCAATAATCCATCCTTCAGCCCACCTATAGTACATAATTCACTTAATAATAGTTCAGTACTGCATTCTCCACATTTCATTTGTTTCTGTACACTGCCAGTGCCGGGGGCAAGGTCTGGCTAAAGCTGCTCATCGGAGTGAACTGAAGGAGCTGAGGAACGTCCTGAGAGGTTTGATAGTTGTGTTTCTTCAGCTCACAATAATTCAAGTGTCTTTTTTTTTTTAAAGGTAATTTTTTGGGCCTTTTATGGTAGGACAGCTGAAGATAGACAGGAAGCGACACGCAGTAAATGGCCGTCCGATGCAGGATTCGAACCAGGGCCAGCAGCAGCGAGGACTATAGCCTCCACACATGGGGCGGCCGCTTAACCCACTACGCTACCGACCGCCCCAATAATTCAAGTGTCTTAAGCAGGAGGCCTAAATCATTCCTGTAAGTGTGGCTGCTTTTCGTCCCCGTTTAATAGAGACGCTCATCTCAAGAAGCAGCAAATCAAAAGAAGCAGCTAATTCTTAATCGCAAAAAAATTATATAGAACCTTTTTCAAAATAAGATTTACATTGCAGGGGACCCAACAGAAGGCCGAACAGTTACAATCGAGAATAAGTAGAACACAACAAAGACAAGAACAGGCAGAGCGATAAAACATTAACGGGTATTCTTTGATTTCTAAGCTTTTAGAAATCAAAGAATAGCAGAACTGTAATAAGAGGCATGAATATATATAAGACCAGGGAATAAAAAAAGGGAAAAACTGACATCAAAAAGGCAGGCCTGGCTTTCAGGGTAAGAAGATAACAAGATGATAAAAGAAATGATAAAAAGACGACATCAGAAAGCCTTTAAGTTTGAGGCACAGAGGGTTTTAAAGAGAGAGAGTTCAATCTGTAAGCCTCATCTCCTCGGGCAGGTCGTTCCAAAGTCGAGGCGCCCTGATGGAGAAAACGTGGTCACCTCTAGTTCTGAGCCTCGACCTTGGGAGGTTTGCAGGGAATGTCGCCATAGTCACATGAAATCAGGCCAGCCGATTTCAGTTAGCGTGTTGTAAAAAACATGTTGTCAATGTGCGGAAAGACATAGATTAGTATACGTATATTTAAACTTTTCGTAGCCATGACCCGGCCGAGGATCTAAGGCTGCAAACTGGCTCGTATGGGGTCAACATACTGGCAATATAGTTGGGGGAACAGACCTGGACTGGTTTTAAAAGTCAATCCTAAAACACAGGGAGCCGATCAGGGTGATGTGATGTTTGTCCACAGAGCTTCAGTATCAGATTAATCATGTAGGAACAAGATAAGTTTGTGATAAAGTTTAAGTTTAAACACAATCACAATATAAGTCAGATATTTTCCTCTAATCATTCAGTCTTATAATAGCTCTCACTTTCCTTGTTGCCATCTTGAAGTATAGCTACTTTCTTTTTCCCGTCTCATTTCTATCAGTCCTCCCGGAGGCTTTTATCTCCCCTCTGAGCTGATTTAGAGCCACCAGAGTGTGTGCTATAATCATAGCCTAATGACAGATAATCTCAAGAACACAAAATGACTTTAATCCTAGCCTAATGACAGATAATACTGCCACACTCCTACTATATGCGTGTGTGTGTGTGTGCGATGATTTGCATTTTCATCCTCGACCCCGAGCCTTTAAATGATGATGAGTCACTGGTTCATCGGAGGCATTCAGAGTCCAGCGTGAAGTTTTAAACTTACATCTAAAGGAAGTTAAACTTTGTGGAGTCCTGCCTGAAAGTCAAGAGCTGTGAGTTATGTACGAGACAAAGACTGTCGAGGACGTGAAATTCATTCATATTCAGGTTCCGACCTGATGTCCTGTGATTGAACTGACATGATGGACAGGTAATCATATTTCCCTCGCCTTGAACTCGGTGACCAGTGTCTCAGCTAATTGGGCTGTAGGATCTGCATGATTTGGTTATTCACATACTCAGCGTTGAAGGAAACGGTTTGATTATTCAGCAGCTGCAGGCTGTGGACGGATTTAATACGCGTTACATTAAATTATTGAGATGCTGGAGGCTGAATGGAAAAATTCAGAGGTGTTATTACTCAACCAATGAAGGCTATTGGGTACGTTAAGAAAGAGCTGGTTATTTAAGCTGTGCAGGCTCCAGGGGAATATTAGAGCTGCTTGATTAAATCTCTGAGCTCATGAGGTATCCCTCATGTTTGTGTTCCAGGATTAATCCGCTAAAGAAAATGCTGCGGATGGAGAGTGTAAACCAGAGCTCATTCCAGGTGTCGCAAAGCCTTATTTCATGCGAATTTATTGTTTTTCAGTGGACTGCTTGTTTGCACTGAGGAGAACAAAGCCCTTGTAATTTTCGTGTGAATATGGCGATATTCCAAGATTCTTTTATGATTCATGAGAGGGCGGCATCAGCGAGAGTCAGGATGAGGAAGAACAAAGAAAGTAGCTGAGGATAAATCTCCTTCATATTTCTTCTTTAGTGTCATTTATGGAAATGTGTTCAGGCAAAGTGGAGCCATGAACGGGATCTGATGAAGTCAAGGTTACGGAACGAACGTGGAGCCACCGGTCATGAATCTGGATTAATGAACCCAATGAACAGGTAGTTAAGTGAAGAGCTGACAGAGGATGGTTGTCCGTCCAGTTGATGTTAGGATTTGTTGGACTGCTGTATGTTTTCAAGGCCGTTTCTAGAAGAAGTCTGGCTGCCCCCTCCTCCACCAAAAAAATGAAGCCATTTATCACGCGGCACCGTCGTCATTGAAGGTGACATGTTGTCGCTTCAAATATCAGCTTTCATCTGCTGAGGTCAGGATACTCCATCACTGTAAGACAGTAGACTCAAACAACAAATGGATTTTACTCTACAACTCTATTTGCACCAGCGGATACATTAGTTATGACTACCGTAATTGGATATTTTACTGGGGACATTAAACTTACCAACTGTAACTGCATTAGTTACCAAGGTCACCATGCTCTTTCAGTCTCCATTACAGCGGGGATTATTCTCTGACGAGACGGATCGTCCGCACAGAAGAAAGTCGGTGCAAACGTGACACATTTTTCCACAGAATGACACACGGGCTGCGTTCAGGCTGCATAAGTGACTCGAGTGCTCATAACAGCGCAGATCGCGTGGAACATGATCCTTCATGCCTCAGTCTGAACAATCACGTCTAATTTTCCTCACTTTGTGCGAGAGTCTGAGTGCTGCTGTTGTTGCAAAATAACGAGGTGACGAACGACACATTACGATGTTCCCCCGGACAACAACGTTTGAGCTCATGTCCTTATGGAAGAGCTCCACTTTGTGCTGTCTCCTCTCTCTTCTCACATTTTGCAGCATAAAGCAGATTCATACTAAAAGGACTGGCCTGTGCACTGTGACCAAAATCTCATCTCCTGTACATAGATTCATATCCAGATAACAATACGTATCCCGATGTGCCACATTTTCTTTATATTCAGTGAATGGACACGATTTTAGGGATTTGTTCTCCGCTGTATTGTTTAGTTGTCTTTTCCCCATCTGGTGCAATAAAGTATATCTCATAATATGTTAAATAGTTTATGTAAACGACCACATGGAAAGGCATATTTCTGCACAGGTCAGTCTTTACGGGCGCCACAGTCACCTCAGCTTGGAACCTCAGCTTTGGGTCTTTCTGTGTGGAGCTTGCATGTTCTCCCCGTGTCTGCGTGGGTTCTCTCCGGGTTCTCCAGCGTCCTCCCACAGTCCAAGGACGTGAACTTAACAGGTTAATTGGTGACTTGTCCAGGATTTACCGCGCCTCTCGCCCAAAGTCAGCTGGGATAGGCTCCAGCCCCACCGTGACTCTGATGAGGATAAGCAGTTACAGATAATAGATGGATGGATGGACAGTCTTAACAGATTGGAGTAACAATGGCAGCTGTTATGTCCTTCCATTTCCGTGATTTTCTGCCATGTTAATGTGCTGCAGGCAAAAGCCTCTTGTAATGTCTGGGGTTTGTTTTGAGCACTTATAAAGTTCCAGTTCCAGCCTGTGTTTGGGTCTTAATACCCAAACCATGTCCATGCAACAAAAGCAGCCCCTCTTATATAACATACTGTAGTTTTGTCCTCCTCGTGTTCGTAGATTAGCCCTTTCTGTGTCACCTTCACGCTCCTCCATTGTGTTTGTGCATGCAGATTTCTCGCTGCATGCAAAAGTGTGATTTGTGCCACGGTGAAATAAACGATGGAGCAATATTTTTCTGTCATCATATTGCACAGCCATGCTATGGGATTGTAGGCCTGCTGCGTTGTTTCCGTCAGCCCAGTTCACGTCCTCCAGGGAGGCTTAGCTTTTCTATTACATTCTTCAGTTATTCAGCATTAAGTTCGAAGGCTTCTTTATTCTGTCAGAATTCTCCACTATAAACGGGTCAGAGAAGTGCTTAATACTTTATATTAGACTTGCCTGGTCATTATCCGCTTCTCGCTGTGCTCCCTGCTGTGCATGTTAATGCCAGACATCAGCCAGTGAACCAGTGTACATGCATCACTTTATACTCCAGAGTTCAGGCTCTTCACACATAGAGGCTGATCACAGTTCAGCATTATTTCCATATTTTTACGAACCGGGTGACCACGGCCCTGCAGAATGTTGCTCCATGGCGACTGCAGATGAGAAGAAGCCGGGTCGCTCGGTTTGTATTAGGAGAGGAGGACGGAGCTGAGTCAGTGGCCATTAAAGACAAAAGGGTAAGGCTGAATTTCAACACAATGAGGCAGAGCTTAATCTGAGCTCAGCACTCAGTGAGGACAGAGGAGGAAGAGCAATAACAAGTGTGAGAGGATAAACTTTAGGGGTCAGAGTCTGCGAGCTGTCTGGTTGGAGTATTCCCTCTGTGTATCTCACAACAGCAGTGACATTTTCCACTGCCTTTCCCATTTCATCCCTCAATGACTTTTGCTGCATGTGTGTGTACGGGCCACCATCTGCTTTCTGGATGCTCCGCCTCACATCTTCGGGATGATTTGACTTCATAAGACGAAGCGGGAGGCAGAGGAGGAGGATGACAGGAAGGACAGAAAGTATAAGGGAAAGTGAGGAGTGTTGAGACAGAAATGAGCGAGAGAGGAAGCACACATGGTGAGGAGAGTGGAAGACGGCCGAAGATAGCATGAATAGAAAACAAGAAGAAGATGAGGATTAGTGTGAGAGGAGAGTGTCTCACTAATAGTTTCCCCTGTCTGTTTCCCTGCTGTGGCATTCTCAACTGCTTCTACAATTTCACCCCCGCCGGCTTTTAAGGGAGTGTGAGTGTTCAGCCCTCATTTTTGCAGCGCCCCAAGAGTACCGTCTTTCTGGAAGACTGCACAGGTATAAATATTAATGCCAGGCCAAAAAAAAAAAAAGTGAAAGTTTTAGAAACAGCTTTATGCTATTGGCTGGATGTGTCCATGTTCATGTCGGGATGAGCTTCACTTTAAAGACATTAAATCAATCTGATCACATCTGTTTATTACTGTTTTAAAGCTGCAATCAATATGTTTAATTCAACAATGTATCAAATCGATATGTGTACTCTGAAAGTAGTACTTGAAACCATTATTACCCAAATCTATGGTTCTATGGAGCGTGTCTTTTATTTTGGTTCACTCTCACCGCTCCCATCAACCAGATAGACGAGGTTGCCGTGTCACCAATATTGGATCCAGTCAGCTGTCATTGACGCCCTAACTCTTTGTGACCAAAGCCAGCTCAAACGTGACTGGTCAACTCTACTTGAACTACAAACAGAAACTACAGTATAATGTTTCCAGATTCATTCATACATTCTGCATTCACTTGCAGATAACTGCTAAGATTGACTTTTTATTTTAGTGAGAAATCTTAATTTATGAAACAGTGGTTCCTAATGCCTACAGTCGCCGGTAGCGAGTTCACAAGGTGTCAGAATCCAAAAATATAAATACAGAAGCACAGTTTATCTTTATGGATTATAATGACACCAAATTGACAAGAAGACCGTCGACATATGATATCTCGTGTTTTCAGAGTGATGTGTTTTCACGGACACGTAAGAAATCATTCAAATGTCGTATGTCATGTTTCAAATGGCAGTAAACGGTTTCTGCTTGTGTGTTTTTAAACTAATTGTAGACATGTGTTTGTCACAATCTAAGATATATGATGACTGTTAATGTTACAGTCATTGGAATAGCTGTAAAGCAGACTGGTCTATGTACTTAAAGTGTCTGTAAAGGGAGCAGCGAGCAGCTTTTGATATTTCTGATCTATGGTGTAAACTTCTGCTCGGGTCGTATCTGAACTGAGCTCTGTGTGATGCAGCTCCTCGGGGAGCAGAGCGTAGCTGCAGGAGCTTCGCAGGTCTTGACGGGTCATACCACAACACTATGATGAATTCTAACCCAGAGAAATAAACAACGGCAAATTGAATTTCTGTGAAGTGCATTATCAACTTGGAGATAAAATTGACCTCGAGCTTCGGCGGAAGATTAAATTAAAGGCGGACGGAGAACAAATGTGTGTAATACTGGTGCATCAGTGGTTTGTCAGTGTTATCTGGTGTAAATGTGCTGTTCTCCTTATCCAGCGTTTTACTATTCAAGCAAGAAGAAAGCTCTCATCTTTTTGGACTAAAGTCTCCATCTTCTTTTTCATAGATGAATCTGTTCAGATGGACGTGACCAACACGCTCTGACAGGAGATATTCACCACCATATCCCACATTTTCACCACTAATTGGTGTCTGTCAGGACTTTAGCCCCAGCTTCCCCCCAATTACACTCACATGAAGCTTTAGCGGTTGAGTGTAAAAGTTCTGCATCAGTGCTCGTCTCCACAACTCCTGCAGAGGACAGAAACTCCTCTCTTGGTTACAGTTAAATCTTCAAAGCCTTTGTGTTTCCAGCCTCGGGAGCTCGGAGTGATGGAGAACATCACATTATCTGCAAGGAGGTTTTTTTTTTAAAGAGCACTTATCTTCTAATGTCTCCTGAGGGAAGATGGCTGTAAAGTAAAACTAAGTAGATGCTGTGGTTGCAGCTCCTGCTGTGGTTTAGTGAAGGTGTGGAGAGGCTGCACACACACACACACACAGATCTCCACAGATGCCTTTGGTCACGACATCCAATTTCTCTCCCGTGGAGCTGATATAAAACATGTTATTGCAGTGTCAGTGCAGTGAGGTTCTCTGGTCTCCATGGACAAGCAGTGGAGGTGTAAAGCTCCTCAGGTTACAGGGAACATGTTTCCCCTCACCTTTATTTCAAAGATAGATCTTTCTTTCTGCCCACCCATCTTCTCTACTGGACCACAACTGTGGTTTATAGATTAGCAATGCGCCTGAAAGCCTTGTAATAAACTCGGTAAAGAAACACAGTATTTCCCCGTGTTGATGAGATGTTTCCTTTGGCTACAACAGCTGGACATCCATAACGTAACCACCAAACTCACTGATCACTGATTAGTTGGCTTTCTTAATGCCAGCGCTCCCTTTCTCTCATTCACCGTCTACGTCGCTCAACCAAGTTAAACTTCTTTGTGCAGCACAAACTGCAAGACAGACACAGATTTAGAAGCTGGGTTCATGAAATAATCAAAGCCAGGACACAGCAGATAGATTATCAGAGTTTATAGTCCATGATCTCCGCCTGAATAGTTTCAGTTTCAGAGACTGTGGAGGGATCCAGTCGGTCTTGATCGTTGGCACCATGTTGCATAACTAAATACATAGCTTAGAAAATTGCTTTCCTCACAGTCCCCACAATCAGCTGATGGATCGCACAATCTTCTATTAGGTCTGCTATCCATTCACACCGCAAATGATCCACACCGCAGATGGAAACTCAACTAAATTGGTAAATTGCCCTAGAATTCACCATGTTGTGATAACCAGGCATGTAGTTTAACACAATATCAGCTTTATATTGGTGATAACGGCTCAACTGTAACTTTGCACTCTGATAAATATTTGGAGTGTTTGGTGCCTGTGAGAAGACAAAAGGGTACAGTATGCTGCTCTGACGCTCATTTGCATAAAAATAGTTCCTCTGCTGGTGCAATGCAGAGTTTTCAATTTTATGAATCCCCAGTGTCCAATTCAGTGTTTCATTTTTGAAATAAATTAGATTTGCAGAGGTGCTAAGACGTTGCGAATATCCTTGTGCCGTGTATTATGTCTGAATGACAGGGCAGAATTACATTTCTTGCCAAACATTTCTTTTTCCCATGGAGACTTGTTGGTCTACCGCTCTCCATTAACAGACATTTACAGGCAAATATATTGAAATTATTTACTTAGTGCTGCCGGTGAATTAGTGGATATTTTATTATTACATATATCACCCTGGAGCCATTAGTATGAGTGATGTAGCCTGCAGCGTTCCCTCTAAATCTGCATAACTCTGGCATTGTAATTCACAATGGATGTTGTTTCGTCTTCGGCAGCGTTTGAACTCTGGAAATGAAAATCTCGTTTCTCAGCAGCTTGTTTCAGCTCTCTCTCTCTGTGTCTCTCTCCCTCTCTGTTTTTATGTGATTTAAACCTCACGGTTTAAAGATGAAGAGATTCTAAAAGCCGCTGCGACGTGACTCGTCATCGTTTTGATCGCTTCATTTGGTTGATGTCTGTCTCCCACACGCCACCTACACCTCTGCTCGGTGTGGCGAGCCTCGCTGAGGAGGATGATTGTTCTCTCCTTTTTTTGAAGGCAGCTGTAGTTTAGTGTAATGCAGAGTGGTGTGTGTGTTCATTAGCATGCTGTTTGTGCGGGCTGTATTCTTGCACATACAGATCGTGCTGTACATAATGAGCTTATTATCTGGCATTTTCTAGCCGGATAAAGGTCGGAGGCCAGAGGGAGTCAGCATTATGCAGGAGTGTGTTTGACAGCTGGATGAAGAACTGGAGACGAGGAACAAATATTCTTGTTGTTAGCGGAGAGATGTGGAAGGTGCTGAGCTTCTCAGTTGGGTAGTTGTCCAATAGTCTGACAGTTTTCCGGACGGTCTTTGAATGTTGAGAGGAAAACTGGCAGGGAGCTAGTTCTTCTTAAAAGTATTGAGGGATGCTTATATTTCCAGGTTTACAATAATGTGCCATGTATCCTGACACTTTTTATGTAGGATGGGTAAGGATGTGGTGATTCCACCTCAATGTGAAACATCTAAATTGGCATTTCTTCTCAAGCCTTGAAGGACTGCACAGGTTTCTTTTCAGCATAATTATTTAATATAATCTAATATGGTGAGGTCTGTGATGGTCTAGTTCTAAGGTTTTATATGACTGCTGCTTGATGTCGCACTTAGAGCCATCCAGACTCAATAGAGAAAATCGTTTCACCTCACAGATCAAAAACACACTTTGGACTGGACAAAAACCAAATTAAACGCACTAAAATGTACCAACAATCAGACACTGTTTAACTCACAGAGTTCGGTGTGAAAATATTTGAGGAACACGCTGCACAGCTAATGCTTGAGGACAAATGTGCCGTCAGTAGTACAGTAGTACATCCACTAAAAGCGTCCTTGTCTAAATGTCATTAGTCTAACTGTCTGACAGCGTTATGGAAAGGTTCTTCATAACACTGTAACTTCATTCAGACTCTTTTAGTCTCTAACTCTGAACGCCTTCAGGTCAAAGTGCAGATAGAAGTTGGGCACATTAGTCCAGATGAACATTGGCGTTTCCAGCTTGAGGATGACTGTTAGTGCTCCGGAGCAAAAACAACCATCGCTGGAGCCTCATTATCCTGCTTACTGCTACGTGCTCTGAATGGCTAAATAAGTGGAGTCGGCTCATACTGAGAGACACTGAACTCTGGGTTTGTGGGGCTTACAGAGCTCTGAAGTGCAGGACCTTCTGTTCGCTGCTGTTTGTTGAGGTGATGGATGGAGCTCATCGGTATTCAGGGTCTCCGGCTCTGTCATGGACTCTGTGGGTACTTTGCTATTCAGCAAATCAGCACAGAAGTAAACAATGCAGGTGAATGAGCCGTGGTCTCCTTCTCTGTGTCTGGTAATAATCTGCCACGTTGGAATGATAAACTTCACAATGTATAGATGGATGAATTGGCCGGAGTGTGAGTGATGGGTGTCTGGGATATTTGATTGAAATGAAAAGACATTTCCCATCACTCAAACGTCAACATAATGGTTCCCTGCCCTTGCTGCTTGAGTTTTGTGTGACTTCCCCTTCCCTTTATTGTTTCACCTGAGGCAAAAACTTTTTTTTTGGGTTAGTATTAGATCACTTAATGTTGTTATTCTGCAACTCAGTGGAGAAAAGACAGCAGAGTCGCTCCCTATATCTTATTATAGATTGAAAAATCATCTCTTCCCAGAATGACATATTCTTTTCATAAATGTTGCTCCTCCAGGTATTGTCATTCGTTAAGGACTCATTGTTTATTCCGCTGTTGACTTAAAATATAAATGTCATAGTTAAATTAAAGTTACCCTCCATAAGACGTCGAAGCTGACAAAAAGAGACAGAAGGTGCGTTTGTTTCCGTGCAGCAGTTTAATATTCAGGAAAGCTCTCTGTTCTACACAGCCGGGGTCGGTGTTGAGGTTCAGTGGCTGCAGAGTCCAGCAGGTATTCAACATTTTGCTCCATTTCCCTCTGAGCTGTCTGCGTTCGTGCTCCACTGCTCCACACTGTCAGGGACGTCCACTCTTAAATGCCAAAGCTCCGCTGAGGAAAACTGGCCCAGTGTTTTTAAACTGCTCTGCTTTCTCTCTGCTGAGCGTTACCTCAGCGAGGCTGTGCTCTCACCACACATTATCTCCTCAGGGATTACAGCACTTGGTATTGGAGAGGCCGTCCCTCTCATTTCACCTTTTCAGACTACTGCAATTCACCTGCTTTTCACGCTGAGGGCTCCCCCACCACCCACAGTAACAAGTGTCTGTCAGGCCAGGTCTGTCTGCGGGGGTGAAGACGATCAGAGGACCAAAGAGCTGGAGGCCTCGTGATGATTGCTGAGTAGTTAGACCTCATTTAAACGGTGGGATTAAATATGCATGAAGCACAAAAACACTCTGTTACTAATTATCATTGACTCTAAAGTGTAATACAACATTAAGATGCTCAGTGATAACCGCTGTAACAAACATAAAGAGACTGAGACAAAGAGCTGAAGGGGTTCCCATGTGTTGGATTACATATTCACAGACTGTAAACGTCTTCACATGCATATCTGCAGCTTAACAACTTAAACCTGCATTCATTAGAAAGTATTGTTGCCTTAAAATGTTTTTTTGCCAATATTCACTCTCTGTTTTGGTCTCCACCAACTCCTGGGAGAAATATCAGAAATGCTTTGGTGATAATTCTCTGAGGATTTGTCACTACTCATTAGCCATTTCATGTCATGTAAAAATATTGATTATCCACATATCAAACCACATTTTGGTGCCAGCATTTCATAGTAATATCTGTCCAATGTATTTGCATTCTGTAGATGCCTCTACAAAGTATTTTTTAATTGCTATTTTATTGGAGTATTTTTAGATCATGGTATTTCTACTTTTTACTGAAGTAAAGGATCTGGGTGCTTCTTCCACTGCTGCACCACCAGTTAAAAGATGTATCGACCCTTTTCATCGATCTCTTGGCTAGAAGTGTATTTCCCAAAATGTGAAACTGTTTTCAAGATTTCAGTATAAAACGGCAGCACTCGTGGTTTCTGGTGGTAACAGTAAGTGTGTTTTTAATAATACAAAGTTCTGTTCAAAATGTATCAAACGCTGGAGGCAACAAACAGGCCTTGAGTGGCTGCTGTCAAAGAAATGCAACAGAAGAAAAGGAAACTTGTTTCTGTGCTCAGAGTGGAGCCAAAGCAAACGTGACAAACAGAAAGACGACTGTCATCAGACAAACATCACAGAACACATTTCATGATGATTGTACCTGTATAATTATGTGACAATTAAATTGATTGTTTGCTCCGCATCCATTAACTGAAATCTGTCATCACCACAAAAAGCAGCAAGACCAGACATGTCAAACTCAAGGAGATCATTTGATATGTCTGTTATTAACCGCACTCCCACCGCTTGCAATACAAATCCCACAATGCACTGCAGCAGCCGCCACACAGGTCAAGATACTGTCATTGGTCAAGACCCGTGTACCGCCATTATTGACACACTAATCAGTGGTCAGCGGGTGAATGCAGAGCGACAGAAGAGTTGACTTTGAGAACTAGGACTGACGAGGCACACAGGCTGACCGACATGAGGTGAACGTGTCTGACTGGGTGATTTGAGTTTGACACCGCTGAGTTAGACCAATACATCGCAGACCGGCTCAACCTCTGGCCCTCCACAGTTTATTAAGCTGTGTTAAGCGGAGCTCTGTTCTTGTTTTTACAGCTGAACACTGTAATTATATCAGCAGTTCAGCCATAAAAGCCACACTAACGATTAAAATGAAAGATGCTGCGCTTATAATTCCATGTCATTCTCTTCGGCTAAATATTATCCGATGGCTGTTGTGACATCTGTCTGACTCACATGAGAGATTCAGGTTACAAAGTCGCCCCTTTGTACAAATGTTATTCTCTTGGCCGTGGTGGATATCAAGAGGCAGATGAAGACCTTGTGTTGTTGAGATGAAGTACACTGATGTTGACAGAGTAATCAAAGCTAAAGCCTCGTTGTCAGAGTTGTGAGCGCGGAGATCGGACCGCACAGCGTGAATCATAGTAATTGGCTCTTGTCTCGGAGGTGAGAACAACATCCATTAACAGAGAGGCTTTAGATGGAGGCAGCGCTGGTTTGGCTTCACACTTTGGAGCTATGAATATTTACTGAGCCGATGTTTACGAATGCGTGTGTGAGATACAGTTACACCGTGCAGACGTCTCATTAAAGAAACACTCATTTCTACTGTGTGTCTACTGCAGCAACACAAGCCCAGTGCGCTCGAGTTAATTTATGTGTTTGTGTTTGTCCTGTGTAAGATTGTGGGAGAAGTCAATTAAAGCTTAATTAACACCAATTATGGCTCTATGTATGATATATGATGCTTTTATTGCAGCCGATGACCCATAAAAGTGCGACACCTTTTTGCTTCTGACAACGCTGATTTGTCTCCATCAGTTTGAAGCCTGTAATGAGCCGCCATTCATCTCCACATTATGACATGATTGCAGCTTTCATTCATCCAACTGGACATTATTACACTGTTCATTCATCTAATATGGCGGCATTACAGCTGAAAGACCTGTTTCCACGTGGGGGAACATTAGACCTGCTTCTCAGTGATTACACTCCACCCTGACACTCGTGTGCTAATAACCAAATCAGCAGTTTTTTGAAAATTGCACCCTTCGCTCTCGTGAAACCGTCACAGACTAAATAAAGTCTGAATGTAGATCATTTTCACCTCTCGGCATCCTGCTGTTTTTTAACAACACTCGGAGGATGATGCCTCTCGTGCTGCGTCTGATAATGTGATGTCCTCACTGTGACACACTGGAGTTTTGAAAGCTTCTGTCTGACTACTTGAACCACAAACCTCTCCATACTAAGAGACAAGACCTTCCTGCCGCCGTGCACGGCTTTCTGCTCGCCGAGGGTTGTAATGTCAAACGCTTGTTTTCACTTAGTCGCCATTGAACCTGCAGCTCGCTGATAAAACTCCTCTTCAGCTGCTCAGTGGTGTTTATCCAGGCTGTTACTTCTGGTATTCTGCTTTTCTGAAACATTAAGTTCTGCGTCACTCAAGATAAGTGCTCCGCTACGTCTGCTCGAACAGTTCACTATTCAGAGCGTCTTGGTTTTTTTGTCTGTTTCGCTCTGGAAAGATGAATGGATGCTGCTGCTGCTGCTGCTGCTGGGAAGTTTTCTTTGGGGCCTGTACTTTGCCCGATCAAGGGAGGTCGATCTTTAATTATAAATCTTCGCTTCAAGTGGGGAAAGAACGAAGTGACTCTTTGGAGAGCGATGTGATTTGACTAAGAATGAACGCCTTAGTTTAGCTATACTGTACTACTGCAGGCATATATATGGCTCCGGGGAGAGTCTAATAAATTGCCTCCAATTAAATGAAGTGACAACGTTGGTTGAAAGAAAATTAAGAAAATCTTACCCGACCTCTGTAGTTTGTGTGGAATTTAAAAAAAGACGATATCTCTGGTTCTGCTGCATCGATTTTGATCATTTTAAAGAGAATAAAAAATAAAAATGACAGTGTTATAAGATCATCTATAGGAGATACATTAGTTCTGCTTACAGCAGCTGTACAGATGTCAGTAGTAGAAAGAGCAAAGCTAAAGCCACAGTACATCACACAAATGTGACAAATTGACCCTATATATGATTTCTAATTTACTTCTATGAAAATATTTTAAAGACATGACTAAGTGTGTGTTTTTCTGCTTTCTGATTGGTCGACAGAGGTGTGTGACAGCGCGCTGGTGTCCAATCTGCCGCCGTCGTCCTTCAGGAGCTCCTCCCAGCTGTCCAGCAGTCACGCGCCGGGCTTCGCCAAACTGAACCGGAGAGACGGTGAGGACGAGTTTGACTCGATAAGACTGTTCCTGTGTTTGATCACATGACATGGACTCATCAGACCGGATACTGAACTAACTAACTTTGCTGAAATCATATGTTTATTGTTATTTTTGTCAGTGTATAAAGTGCTGCAGGAATGAGTCCTTAAACCTGGAAGTGAGTTGGCTTCAGGCCGCTGCTAACCTCCAGGTCGGCCTACAAAAATACGTCATCCCTGCAGCACAATAATTTCTGCGCTGCCTGTGAGCTTCTCTCTTAGTCCACTGAAATGTGAGTCTAACAGACAATAGAGAGGAAGCAGCAGTGCCAAATCTCTCCTCTGTTACTGACAAAACAGCTCTGCTGCGATTGCACTCGGCGGAGAAGAGCTGTTGTTTAAGCTCAGGACGCAGAACACAAAGCGTAACGACGAGGAAAGTTTTCAGTGGATTGACAGAGACTTGCAGGGAATTCACCGTTGAGAGAACAAGCGATAGCTGCTTTGTCCCGTCTTTATTCTCCGTGGGTGCTGTTTGTGTTGAAGGTTTCAAGCCAGAAGGATAAATGTGAGTGTTGTTTGTTTGACCCAGCAGGGAGTTCAGAGCTGGATGCTGATGTGAGGCTTTGACAAAATGATGATCACGGTTTGTTGCGGAGCTTTCTGCAGGGAACACGCTTCACCGCTTTATCCTGACATCAAAGCTCAGAATCAGCTGGGAGGGTGAGACGGGTTTAATCTGGATCTGAATGATTTTCACCATCTGAGAAACTAAAGTAAACAGAAGCCTGCAGAACACTGCTCAGTCCTCTGTTTGTTTCACGGTCCAGACTTTAAGCAAACGGCCTTTGTGCCGCAAAATGCTGCCAGTCTTTGTTTGCTGATCTGGCTTTGGGTTTTGGTAACAGTTGAGAAGGCTGGTACATCCACTCCACCTGTGCCAACACACTGAATTATAGCTTCAAAGTACAAGACTGCCAACTTCACAATCCACCAGCAGAAAGAAAGGGGTGGGCAGAGGTCACGTTGATACTTTAGATCATGTAGTTGAGACTGTAAGAGCTCATTTTCATCGTTGACCTTTACTGATCCGAAGCCGCCATAGCGTAATGCTGCTGGTCTTTCATTAACTGCTACAAGAGACAGGCGAGCTAAAAATGTCAGATATGAGAAGAAATCAAAAATATATGAACACCTGCAGTTAAACTCTTTAATGAAAACTGTGACCTGCGAGCGCTTTCAGAGCAATTCTCACTCGAGTACTTCTTTATATCACAGCGGGCGACAGACACTTAGAATACCCCGAGAAACTTCTTAAGAGTTTGGGTTCAGGTCGTTCTGCTTGGGTCTTATTTCCACACCTTGAATGATTCCCAAGCGATGCAAAACATAAAAGATGAACATTAGAATATGCCTTTTTTATTTCCACACCTTGAGCACGCTGTCGCTCTTTGAATATAACAAAGCAGACGTTCTGTAGGGCGGGCTGTCACAGAGTGCTAGTGCAAAGGGTTACATGAATATTCCCATTTAATATACTGTACGTGTTGATAGGTTAGACTGTCATCATTTTGGTCACTGTGGTCATTTTCAAAAAGAATGCAGTGTCATAAAAATAATCAGCGATACAATGCACGGCAGTTAATACAACTGAAATCTTTAAAATATGGTATATGGTATCGTGGGGCTTGGTTCGACTCCAGCCCATGGCCTTTTGTGCTGCTTTCATCAACTGTGCTGTCTGATTACTTTGAACACAACCCTCATAGTATAATGGGTGAGTCTAAGCTACACTGAGCTGTGTAGCCGGTGATGTCCATCGGTCTTATTTTATCTTTTCTTTGTTCACTAAAGTCCTTCATTTTCATTTATTAACTCCGGCCTTGTTCAGACAGTCAGCCCAAATCCATTTTTTAGCATATCCAGTAAAAAAAAATCCTATAAAGTGTGGAGAGCGAAATAAATTGTGATTTTTGTATTTTTTTATCTGGGTCCAAGCCACAGGACGTGTTTTTTAAAATGCAATTCCAATCAGGTTTCCAGAGATGTTTCTCAGTTTGGACGCTCTGGCAAATCAAACACGAGACACAAAATTATTAACTGACTATGTTGGACCACATGACCTGAACTACTTCTATACATTTTTTAATTCAAACCTTTTAAATAATTAACTTTTTCCACATTCAAATGAAATTTTGATTAAAGTTACAGCCCTGCACTGGACGACACATTGATGATGTGTTTATGACCACCGTGATTTTTTAAAAAAAATAAAATGTCTTGACAAGGACGGCGGTAACATTCATGCATTTTTATAATCTGCTCTATTAGGTAGATATGGAAATCTGCATGTGTCACATTTCCTCCTCAGCAACATTTATGGTCCAGGATCCCAGAGAGCGATTCCAGCTGTTCGCTGAGGAAATCAATGAATAAATGAACGTCTCCATCTCATTTCCATCTCCTGCTGCTGCTGCTGCTGCTAACACTCTGCCTGCCTCCTCTAGTTGTTCTCTGAGGAGCAGCTTCACTCTCAATTCATTTACCCGCTAAGTGAACGGAGATGATCAGAGTCTTAGAATACCACCTACACAGCATCTTTATAAGGGATTTAATCAGTCAGCCGTGCGGCTGCAGTCTATAACGTTACACGCATTCAAAATCATCCTGACAATGCTTACAAGGAAATGTACAGATGGTGTAGCCATCTATCATAGCAGCACATCTCATGACACAAAATATGCACGTGCAGCTGACTTCAGTATTATATAAATCTAATTGGCGTTCAATCAGGGCACGCGAGCCCTGTGTTTTGTGAACTCTATTAACTGGCAAGCTGAAGTCAGATACAATGCAATTCAAATGATCGGCTTGTTTGGACCGTTGGAGTGGCGTATGTGTGGTGTTTGTAGCCAAACAATTTGGTTTTTAAATAACACATTATTCTCATGGCACACCAATCAAACGTTGTCCAGCAACCAGGGACGATCTGATGCTGGCAGTTCTCTTTGAACTGATCAAACAAATCCTAATAAGACTCCAAAAATATGAATTTCTACTGTGATTCAGAGACACTCGTCGTACTATTGTGTTTAAAAGTGGCAAGACGTCTTCAAACATGCAAGAAATATTCAGAGAAAAGCGTTTTTTCAAGAGGTTTTTATCATTTGTCGTGAGCTGGAAACTGACGACAGATCCATTCATTTTTCATAATTACTTATGCTTATCAGAATCACGGGGGGGTTGGAGCCAATTCCAGCTGGCACTGGGTGAGAGGCGGGGTAAATATAACCTGGACAGGTCGCCAGTTCACCACAGGGCACATAGAGACAAACAACCATTCACAACTAGAGTAGATGTCTTCGAACTTTGGACTGTGGAAGGAAGCCGGAGTACTGGCAGAGAACCCATGCAGACTCCTCACAGAAGACGAGGTTCAAACCAGGAACCTCTTTGTTGTAAAGCGCTAACCACTGCAGCACTGTCCCACCCTGACGACAGATCTGGTTTTGTAAACTTCACTCGAGTTGGACCACAGCAGTGCTACAGAATGTTGGAAAAAGTTACGCCACATATAAGACATCACGATATGAATTCAAGTCTCATTTACTGCTAATACAAGGCATGCACGAGCTGCGTTGCTCGTTCTACTGTCTGCGTACTGTTGTGGCAGACTGATCAAACTTCATCAAACACAAAGAAAGATTAATTGAACATGTCAAATCTGACCAGACATCTCAAGGACAGACCGCAAACAAACATCTGCGTTTGTTGGAGAAGGTTTGCTTGCCAGCCGCTCTGTGAGGCTGTACCGAGGCACAGTCAGCGGGCTAACGGGCTCAATGTTAAGCAGGGGTCATGTTTATAAGGGTCGTCACTTTAGCTCAGGCTTTATGGCTGAGACTGAGGAAAGTATTTGGTCACTGGAAGGAAATCAGTTTGAAGACGTTCACTGGAGACCTTGATGCACTGAAGCTTGATCAAGGAGAATAGAAATGAGTGAACCACTGTGCAGATCACCTCCTGACGGGGCAAATTTAAACCCAAACCTGGACCTTTGAGATCTGCTAGTTTCCAAGTAAGGCTTTAACTTTCCAATTTAAAGATGTGTGAGGATTCGGCTGGGTATTACAAAGAACTATACTTACCTAAGCTGTCTTAACCCACACTGGATGGCACTCAGAGGCAGACAGTCAGTCTGCCTGTTAGATTTCACCTTGGTTTCTTTAACAAAGTTGAAAGCTTCAGTCCATCAGCACAGCTGCTCTGTGTAGACAGACAAGAATACACAGTGTTCAACTTCATGCTTTGAAAGAGGCACAGGCGGGTTACCTGTGGTCTCCTTTACATTACATTATTACATTACATTACATTGCATTTAGCAGACGCTTTTATCCAAAGCGACTTACAGAGGAGGACATAAGCTGAGAAAGGTGTAAAGGAGCACAGAGTAGTTGTTAGTTTTGTTAGTTTTGTTAGGCAGGGAAGCATTCTCGAAACAGAAAGGTTTTTACAAGTTTTTTAAAGGTCGAAAGGGATGTTGCTGTTCTAGTAGCCGTTGGTCATTCCACCATTTGGGGACGACCACAGAGAAGAGTTTAGAGTGACCTCGCTTTGCGAGAGGCGAGGGTACCTTTAGGTTTGCCAATGACCTCTGAGTGACACAGGGAGCTCTCTACCATTTTAACTCTACTGTACAGCAGGCAAAGTCCTCCACAAACATAAACGAAACATAAATTGTTGGACACTGTTGACCTGATGATGTTGTTCAATTACATGAAGTACAATTCATCCTTTGGGGGACGTTAAAGTCCAAACCAATCCAATAGTTGTTGTGATGCTCAAGGAGAAGTCAAGAAATCACCAAAGGACTTCATCCTCTGGGGATCATGAATGTTTCCACAAACTTTGATGGGACTCCATCACATGTTGTTGGACCGTAAAGTGGTAAACTGTCCGACCGATTGACAGACAGATGTTGCCATCGCTGGAGCCTGATCTATATTCCTGACAAGTCCAGGGATATGAAGAGTACAGAACATTTTTGTCTTTGTCTGAACATAAATAGACTAAAAGACTGACTTTTTTTTAAACAATCTCTTTTAAGCTATTTTGAAATAAGCACTTTATAAAACCCCAGCAGCTCTCTGCAGTGAGACCAGAGGACCTGACATTGCGTTTCAGAATTTGACCTGATGTAGAGGATCACAGCGGAGGCCTGATGGCTCTGAGCCTGACACTATAAGTGGATAAAAAGCCCTGATAGTCTATTGATTGGAGATGAATGGCCTTTTACCAGGTACCCGGAGGATGAATGACTCAACTCTTTCTGTCTGTCCATCCGCTACTTTTATTCTTCATTGTGATTTCCTCCTTCTGGCTTCTTATCTTTTATTTCTCTCTTGCCGTCCACCCTTTTCTTTCCTTAGTGGCCCATTTCTTTTTCCTTTCTCCCCCTCCTCAGCTCTTCTTCCACCTAAATTGTACCTGTCCATCTTCCCCTCCTGTTGTAATCATTAGTTCTGCTTCATCTACAGTCAGATCTTCATTTTTCTTTTGTGCAAACTAATTTTTCTGCCAAATGTTAATTGCAGTGGTGTCACTGATAACTGTCAGAGTCGCCTGCTGAAGAAAGAGGATGTTTAAACACGAAGACTGCGATTAACATTTGGCAGGAAGACAGTTGGAATGGACTTGAATTGTGCCACGATATTCACTTTCCCAAAGAGTGAGACTGGAACCTGTAAATTGGAACTGACCGCGTAAAAAACGTGCCAACTAATCAGGTGATCTCCATATTCTGTTGTCCTCTGTGAACTCGTGACACAAAACACTTGAAGTTGAGTGAGTGCAATGTTTCCTGAGTTGGTAGCCTTACCCTGGTCAGAATAAATACATTCAGTCTCAAAAATTCACACTCCTGAGCCCCGATCTCTTGATAGCAAAACAGCCTTAGGCCTCAGCACCTGTTCATGAGTGTTTGATCACATCCCATCATCGACGGAGGAAGTCTGTCCAGTTGTCACAGATTTGTAGGTGTTTAAATCTGAGCACTTCAAAGACTTCTTGTGAAATGAAAATGGAAAGTTTTGCCTTGGAAACTCGCCTTGACAAGTACCAAACAGCTCTGCAGCTCTTTTGGCGTTTTAGAGTCTTTCAGCTCTTTGTTTTGGTTTTCCCAGCTTTATGCCACCAGCACCAAACAGCAGACAAAGTTAACACAGTGAAGCATTTTATTATCAGGTGTCGTTTGAGCCGAGAGCAGTAACAAAAACTGAGAGTTTGACATAATTAAGGTGTTAATGTGTGACGTTAATGCAGGTTTTAATGCTAGTGGAGCAATTTATCTTCAAGGTCCAGTGTGTCAGATTTATGGATCTCTGCAGAATAAGGTAGAAAAGCCTTTAGCGTTCCTTTAACCAATTTATTAACAAAATATACTTGTTGCCCGGTTTTAAGGTGGACCTAATTCTTGAAATGACATCACACTTTAGAGTTTGCATGAACTTGTAATAGGTTTAATTAGCTACAATACAAACCGTGTTTGAGAAGCTTGTATGTCATGGATAAGAAAAAAACTAAGGAATCATCC
Source organism: Larimichthys crocea (assembly GCF_000972845.2). Classification (NCBI taxonomy): domain Eukaryota; kingdom Metazoa; phylum Chordata; class Actinopteri; family Sciaenidae; genus Larimichthys; species Larimichthys crocea. The sequence goes on from NC_040012.1 coordinate 2,440,395, forward strand.
TGTCATAAGATTTTTTTTTTGCAGAGAGGCATTTAGAGAAATGTAAATCTGTCGTGCCTCTCCAGTCTGCTGCTCCTGTCTGTGCTGCATTGAGCCCATTAGCTTCCTGTTGGACTGAGTCAGACTGACATGTTATCAGGCTGCTGAAATTACCCTCCAGACTTTGTATTCTCATGCAAATGCCAGCACTCATTCTGGACTGGGCACTTGTAACAGTTTGGCTGTAACATCTTTCCATCCCTTTAAGCTGCCTGTCTCTCCGTCCTGCGTCCTGTCTGCCGCTTCATTTCCGCTTCACTGTTCCTCTGCCTGTCCGATCAAATATCAGAACCTCACTAATGGTGGAGCATTTCTTTGGTTAACTATTCATCTGCTCCTTCTAGTGAAGTATACCATAGTATTACTACTTTTAGAAAAGATCTGATACTTCTTCCACCCCTGGCCAGGAGCAGTCAGTCAGGAAATGTCGCTCATATTATTTCACAGATAGACAAAGACACAAACACTCTGAAAACGAACATTTTCTCTTTGTTTTGTCCTTCCATAAACACTAAGCCGCATTTTTCACACTCCAAACGGAGCTCTGCAGACACGCTCCTGAGAATGGATCACACACAATTTCATGTAGACGGGGATAACTGGTCAGGAGCTGCGTGTTGGTGAAGCCAAGAAGCTTTTGTGTCATTTTACTAAGCTCACTCAGCAAAGTAAGCAGGCTGCATCAACACACCTCTCACCAAATGTTGGCTGCGATGCACACTGTTGTTCTGGACAGAAAGAGAGTGAACAAGAAGAGATTTCACTTTTTCCTTATCGTTTATGTATTTCAGTGCAGATGTAGATCTTAATGATCTTAATGAGCTCTTAATGTCATGAAGCTTTCGTTAATGTTATTATTTACACCTTTTTCTGCTTAAACAAGTCAAAATGTGGTTTGTTCAAACTTTTTTCAGCTTCTGAAGACGGGGCAGAAAAACTTTGAGAAAAGCTGGTCTTGGCCTTTGAATCCAACTCCAACTCTACCGAGTTCACTGATTGTAGTTCTGGCAGCATGACATGAACCAGCAGTTTCTCAGTTAAAAAAAGTATCAATCCACTTAGTGCAGCGGAGGGACTAATGATTTGCCAATCAGCGCCACGAATGCTGTGTCAAATCCTGCAGTGGAACAAGCCAAGACAGATGCTGCATGTCGTCTCTATATCGCCTGACATTGTAGTTTTTACTTCACTCTCAAACTTGGCTAGTATATTGGCATGGCTGTGCATCAGTTTTGACGTCTAGAGCAATGTTTGAAGTGTAACCAGTTGACGATTCTGTCTGATTTTAGAAAACACTCTTATGAAACAGTTTGAATAACTTAATTCAACTGTTTATGATCATCGTATCAGGTGACATGTGTCCCTTCTGATCTGGTTTCCCACTTGAGACTTTGTCCCAGTTCCCCCGGTCCATTAAACTACATGAATTTCAGCCTCTGTTTGGCCATCAGATCAGTGATGTCACACTCTTGACCTCCATTATTCTTCACGTTTCTCCCTGGGTGGTTAGATCTGGTGCCTTGACAGACACTGGGGGAGAGTCACCCGGGAGATCGCTTTGATTTAAAGTGACAGCCGTGACAAAAAGTGTTCAGACCGTCAGCCATCGCTTCACCTCAGTTGTATCAGTTTCAGTTATATGTGACAAGGCGGACACAGTAAGTCCCTCTCTTTCTCTTTTCCTCTGCAGTGTGATCTTCATGAATAAAATGTCAGAGTGTCCGCTCTGTTCTGTTCTTCTGTCACCGGACACGTCTGTTAGTCAAGTGCTTATTAGCTTTGGCCTTTAGCTCTTTAAAGATCAGGCTCCACCGGCCATCAGACCGACACTGATTCCATGGTGAGCTTTTCTCTTCCGCCTGCCATCACACATTGATCAGTCACATTTATGACTGGTAACAAAAGCTGTTGAACCTTGACCAGTTGCCCTTTTGAACTTACATGACACTCAAGGTTTGGATGCATGTTGTGATATGACTATATCAAAGTAGCATCAGGTTGACGCGTAAGTGAGGGATTTCAGACAGACCTTACAGTTATCACAAAGTGCCGATTTCCAGAAGCTATTTTAGAAAACCGTCTGTCGGGACTGTGACACAATGAAATTATGTTGTTGTCTGCTTGTCTGTTTGTTTGAGGTGATTCAGACAGAGCGCACACGAACGCTCCAACACTGTTATCTAAAACCTGTGACATCATCGAAAGCAGCGCCACATAAACTCATAGAAAGCAACTGTGGTGGGTTGTTGTGTCTATGTGCTCAGTACACTTCATGTCAGATTGATCAGTATTTTAATTTCATGGGTGTGAAAGTGACCAAAAACATTAGGGTTCATCCTCTGGGGAACATGAATTCTTACAGTAACGTAATGTAATCTGCACAGGGGGTTTCAAAATACCTTTAAATGGAACAAAGTGTTGGTGTAAATCGAATTTTGCCTCGATGTCTCTAGCTGAAACTTTAGAGGATCACTAAGATCATTTATCCTCAAGCGATCATGAATATCCACAGCTAATTTTGTGACATTACAGCAAGTAGTTTTGAAGGTTTTTCTATGACGGCTCGAGGGGACTTAAATGCATCGGTTTCAGAGAAGCAGAGAGTGTTTGCACAGCCAGCAAGAAGTGAAAGTAGACCAAATGAATGAAATCTAAATTGCCGTTTAATATTTGGCACAAACTGCATGTCAGCAGCCTGGTTATGCTCCAATCTGACAAGCACGGTGCATTAGTAACTAAAATGAGCAATTGTCAGGCTTCTATAGCGTTCTCTCTCTGCACGAGTGTTTTTTACCTCTTCACCATTAACTGCAGGCTCTTTTTGCACGGTGTTTAACTCGTAGCCTGACGTGTCTCTCAGCCAAGTCAAAGCAGGAATTTAAGGCAATGTGATCCCTTAATCTGATAAAATTACCATCTGAAAAGACCTGCAAAATAGGCGTCTAGTCTTTGAGGATAAAGCTACAAAGATAGACCTAGTTTTCCTTCACTGACTATTTTCTACAGAAACCACCTTAAGACACAACATGTCGTGCTGGTAACTTACGTACTGCAGCTGGTGGACAAAAGAGTTGGAAAGAAGAGAACGGATTCCTCTTTCTAAACGTCAAGCGGCATTTAGGTTGGCTTTCACCGTGTTTGTTCTTTGTCGGGCTTTCTGACACTCACTCTGTGTGTGTGTTTGTGTGTGCTCAGTGGGACACCGGTCAACAGCCTCCTCCTTCAGAACCCGTCCATCTGGTGTTTGAGCTCTGAGGCGTAGTTTTGGCCTGACAAAGTATTTTCCTACACACACACACACACACAGAGAGAGAGCCTAGTTTTTCAGTGTTTGAAGTGTCTTTATTGTGTCGCAGCCCATTCGATTAACCACAGTTTATCTGTCTGGGCAGACTTCTGTCAACACCCCCCCACACATGCAATGTGGGCAGTGTGCATGGACACACAAACACACAATGTACACTACACTTTTAAAGATCGGATAAGAAGTGAGACACAATCCTAGCAGCAGATACAAATCGTGCAGTGTGCATCGATGCGATGTTACTAAAGTATATTCCATCAAAGTCTCGTTGGTGTTATTGTGCATCAGAAAGGTTACAAACCTGCGCGAGTGCACATTTCTTCAATAAATCAACTGAATCCAATCGATCAGATTACACTCAGCACATTATTGGTGATGTTTAATATGAGGAAGGATACACACATTAAGAGACTAATCGATGCCTGGCACTGTGGTCCTCTAATAGATTATACTGTGTGTGTGTGTGTGTGTGTGTGGGAGTGTGCTTCTATCTTTATTCTGCTTTATTTGTCTTCAGCTGACGCCACTTTCAGGCCGACCTGGAATAAATCCGTTTCCATCGGCAGGACGAACTGATTATCCTGCATTTGTTGTTTTGATGACAACAAATGCAGACATGGCCATGCTCCAAAATCTCCATACAGGTGTTCAGACTGAGATCTGGTGACTGTGAAGCATATTCATCAAACCATTCATGGATTTTCATCTGATGATATACAATATTCATGCAGCATCTTTAAGGTGGTATAATATTTGATCAGGGTTGAAGAGAACAAATTAAAACGACTCGTACTTACTGTAATTAAGTCATTTTATTGGGTAATTTTACTCTTACTTGAGTATGCATTACACTATGTATTCTACACTGCTTCCTTTCTGTGCACATTCTTAACCACCGTGCCACAGAGCTGCACAGTCGGCTTGAAATCTGCAGTTTTGGTGTTTGTGCACCGCGGGCGAATCTGTCCAGAAAACACACTGTGGTCCAATGAAAACCATAAAGGAAAAAATGCTGCAGGAGACACAGATTTGATGAGGTGACCACACACTGATGACAACAGTGCAGGAGTTGGGAGACAGAAACTAAATGTAGACAGGCGGCTGTTTGTTTGCTGTGCAATATAGACAAATGATATTTGTTCTATGCAGGTTCAAACACATTCTTTGTCTAAAATAGATATTTTCTATATAGATCTCCTTTTCGGTTGACTCCCTACTATTGATAATATATCAAACATCTGCTACTAGGTGCAGGTTTTTTGTTATTATTTTACAGATATTTGAGCACAGATATTTGAGCTCTATTTCAAGGCTTTGACAAGTGAAATATCAGATCTTGATTGTAGTATGTTTTTATTTTACAATATGCCCATGTTTCTCAGGTAGATATGAGAAGAAACATTCCTGATGCCCCTGAAGGTCACATACCAAATGTGAATGATTTCGAGTATGATTTATATCCTATTACAGCTTCAGAACGGGTTCAAAGACGTTCAATCAATTCTATTCATTTGGCTTTCATAACAGAAATGTACAATTTTTAGTTCAGAATGAAAGGTCAAGCAATGTAATTCATTTTTCAGCATCTACCAAAGCTTATTTCATCTCCTCCCACATAGGTGAAAATGTAATAAATCACTTATGAATGCTGTTTTTTCCCCCTGCAGGAGCTGGAGGTTGGTCTCCACTCACCTCAGACAGGTACCAATGGTTGGAGGTCAGCCTGGGTGAGCGGACCAAGATCACTGCTGTCGCCACTCAGGGCCGCTACGGCAGCTCCGATTGGCTGACGTCGTACCTGCTGATGTTCAGCGACACGGGACACAACTGGAAACAGTACAGACAGGAGGACAGCATAGGGGTGAGTCCGTCACAGTTTTTCATGGCTCCACCTTTGGTCATTCATATGAAGTGATGTAGTGATGAACAGTGCTACGTGCCTGCACATATCTCGTACAGATATACTGAAGCCATCATGAGTTTATCTCTTCATTTGTAATGCATGAACCAGTGCTGAAGCTCTGCTGACTCTGCAGGTCTGTGTAGCTGCAGGTCATGCACAGCGAGGCACTCAAGTGGCACGTCTGTGTCATTTTTTACCATTTAAACAGGGAGTAAACATGTTGTTTCTGTAGGTACAGTGGGATATAGTGGGATTTTATATAAAGTGACAAAGTGTTTTTCAAATATCAACGGTGCTAGACATCTCATACAGATGGACAAGATACTCATCGACGTCCATATGAGGCGACTTTTTAAACACATGGTTAAAGTTGTGAAAGAGACGCAGTTTGGCTACGTTTAGACACCAAAACTACTCAACTAGGTTTAGACACCAAAACTACTCGGCTAGGTTTAGACACCAAAACTACTCGACTAGGTTTAGACACCAAAACTACTCGACTAGGTTTAGACACCAAAACTACTCGGCTAGGTTTAGACACCAAAACTACTCGGCTAGGTTTAGACACCAAAACTTTAGACACCAAAACTACTCGGCTAGGTTTAGACACCAAAACTACCCAGCTAGGTAATAATAATTTGAGTAAAAATAAGCTTGTTATGTGATGCAAGTCACATACGTAACTTGAACGTAAAGTAAGTTTTGACTTTGGTAATTTTTAGCTGACCTTTGGCTTTACACATGACATGAACTCCGGTCCTGCTTTTGTTTGACCCATCTATCGACCGTCTTTTAAAGATATTTTTTTTTGGCCTTTTATGCCTTTATTGATAGTACAGCTGAAGATAGACAGGAAGCAGGGGGCAGAGAGAGGGGGAGTGACCGGGGCCAGCTGCAGCGAGGACTATAGCCTCTACACACGGGGCGGCCGCTTAACCCACTACGCTACCGACCGCCCCCCATCCACCGTCTTTGGACTTTTTCGCTCTTCACTACATCATCTAACATAAATGTGTTAAACGAAAGTGATTGTTACACCAACAATCGTGACTTCTGCCTGATTAGAATGTTTCCTAATGGTGTTTACATGGTGCTAGCATTTCTTCCACCACTGAACATGAGTAACAACGTCGCAGAAACACGGGCACAACAGAACCACAAAGTGAAAAATCTCAGCTGGTCTCTGTAGAGCTGATTAATGAAGAAATCAGTCAGATGGACAGCAGGGGCAGTGAGGCATCACCTCCCACCTCCTGGTAGACACAGCGCTCCCCTTTAGTGTTTTCCCGTCGCACAAGTGTCGTGTTGGACTTGTATTTGTCCCACTGTGGTGACGGTACATGGTTCAGTGTACAGCCACAGGAATACTAAGTAGTTTTGATCTTGTTCGTGTAGAAAGCAAACACAGCAATGAATCCTGTCAGCACAGAAAGCCAGTTCAAAATATGTTTGAGTTTCTCACCTGCACGCTCCTCGTGAGCCTCACACCAAATTCAAAATAGTGCAACAAATATGGAGACAGTCTAATATGTTCCCACTATTTGCTTGGACATTTATCCAGATTAAACGTTTGTTAGAGCGGTGCAGAGAGGAGCTTTTGATTAGAAGAGCCGAGGCAATTTCCTCACATGGAGGGACTCCAGCTAATCTCAGTGCTGAGGATATTCTCTGAGAGAGCTGACTTCTCACGGCTTAAAAACCGGTTGATGTGACGCTCTACATAAACTGAGCACAATCCCAGTCACATTTCAAAGCCTGTGCATTAGTCTGTCGAGTTTATGAAGTCTGTCAGAGGAGAAAGTTGGATCAGCGTCTACTGGGCTTCTGCTTTTTAGCCTGAAGACCAGTGAAGGAAATATGCTGTTTTCTCTTCTCCTCCTCCTCTCTGCTCTTTTCTCAGAAGCCTGTGGCTGCTTTGAAAATATAGCAATCCATCTTTTCTTTATTGTCCCCCTGCTTTTTATCGGTTTGTTTCCCCCGCCTGGAGCGGTGTGGATGAGGACGAGAGTGGTGCTCTTTTTTTTTTACTTTTCCTTCTTCTTCTCAGATTTCCTCTCTCCTTTTATTTCCTCTTCTCATTTTCTGCTGTTTCTCTCCCTCTTACTTTCACCCTGTGATTTTCTTTCACATTGTCCTTCTGTCATTTCCCTTTGTGTTTCATCCTTTCTTGTCCTCTCCACCTCTTTATTCCTTTCTCCAACACTTTCCTTCCCATTCAGACTTAACCTTTCTCACCGTGTCTCTTTCATCGTCTGCTGTTGAAAAAGTCCAGTCATCCGTCTCATAGAGACTCTGTACTTTCCTCAGACTCATTTGTTGAGTTGAAGGTTGTTGGTTGGCTCATAGCTTTGAGAAGACAACGCACTTTACATCTTTCTTTTCTGATACGAGCACTTAAATGCTCGGTTATAACAATACAGCATCTCTTCAGTCAGTCAGTCAGTCTGCATAATGAATTTTAATAATACTGGTTTGTAGGGATGGGAATTGATAAGATTTTTACGATTCAGATTTCATTATCGATTCTGCTTAACGATTCGATTCTTTATCGATTCTCATTTGGGGAAAAAAAGGAGAACAAACAGTTTGATCAGCTTTGATCATCTTTGTTTAGTTAGAAGTATCACGACCTTACAAAACCAACAGCGAGGTCAAAAGAGGCCCACAGCCTAGATAATAGTAACGATGTGTAACTGTGGCAAGAAGCACATGGCGCTAACATGGTAGGCAGTGTGTTACTTACCAGAGTTACCTTCTGTAGTAACCGCAGAGGTGGTCACAGCCTGGCTGCTGCCGCTGCTGCTAGGTTGAGATTCATCTCCAGTCCGAAGCATGTCAAAAACACGACATTCATTTCAAAATATTGCATGTTGTGTGCACAAATGTTTCAGCATGTTTGTCGTGTTCCCTCCCGACGCTGTTATCTCCACTTTGCAATGATTGCAAGTCGAGCTGTTGTCGTCTGTTTTGGTAAAATGCAGCCAAACTTTGGAGCGTTTGAACCGAGTGGGTGCCATTGTTTACTACTGATTGCACTGCACGTGCCAAACTTGCGTAAGTTACGTGACGTAATTAGTCGTGCTTTCTGGAATCGATAATAGAATCGTTAGATAAACTGCCAAACACACGGAACCTTAGTAGGGATGGGAATCGAGAACCGGTTCTGAACAAGAACCGTTTCTCGATTCCCATCGATTCCCATCGATTCCCATCGATTCCCATCCCTACTGGTTTGACTTAACATCCACCTACATGGCGTGGTACAAAATGTTACCCATTTTACCAAAACAGCATATTATGCAGACTCTGCTGAGGGTACACTATCTGAAATCTGAAGAAGATACTAAATAAATCACATTATACTGCTGAAGGACCGGTGATGTGTTTAACTTTGATGGAGCTTCACATTTGTCATCTTGTGTTTCTGAATTTAGCTTCCATGGAGGTTTTTTTTATTTTTTAAATGTCTCAAAGAGTTAAAAGACCTCCGCCCCGTCGACGACCAGCTAAACTCATTTAAACAAAAACGTGTATTCAACATGTCTGCGAAGAGAGCCAGCTCCACTATCTGGTGATTAAAAAGGAATTATTAAGTTAATTATGTGTCTAAGCTTTTATTCAGCAGTGGGAGAGCTAGTTAACCTGCATGTCAACTTCAAGGGAAGGAGGTAATTAGGATTGATAGCCAGATGGAGAGAGAGAGGAAAGGAGCAGACCGTCAATACTTCAGTGAGAGAGAGACGATCAATTTTCTGTTTGTAGTCCAAATTCTGCAGAAAGTATAGCACCTGCCATCAGTGTGAAGCAGGTTAATGATGGTAATCTCTGCAGAGCAAAGGTTTGCATCTCTTTCTATTGATTCATCATGAAAACGTTGATATAACATGGACACAATGTTCAATCATTGATCAACACCTAATCTCTACCTCTCGTTCAGCTCATAACAACATTCCAGTCGTGAATTCACGTTGCTATGTTTCGAAGAGTCATTGTAAATTCACACTCAACCCCCCTCACATTTACACATGTACGTAAACGTATGGAGTGAATAGACAAAAGCTGCCGTACATTTGTGCAACAATCAGTCTGCAGCTTTTTATCCAACACCGTCATGTTCGTGTCTCTTTGATACGTTTTTATCTAGGATTTATCTGTTTTTATTTTCTGCACATTTGTACAGTTTCATTCTGCCGTCTGTGTCTGTGTGTGTTTGGTCTTGAATCATAATAAGTTACCTCACCCCCTTGTACCTGGCGGGCTTTCATAAAGGGCAACATCTTTGAGATGGATGAGATTAAACAGCACCGTTCCCTAAAGAGAGACGAGGCTGAGTCAAAGAAAATGTGCCAATGTCCTTTTGCCGGCAGACTCAGTATTTCATTATATTTTAGAATATTTAATGAATTTTGTTAAAATTTAACTTTAAATCGTAACTTTTATGAGAGGTGAAGTCTCAAACCAAGTCCAGTTTCCACAGATTTAACCTTCACAGACATCATAATCCTTTATTTAATGAGGTCAGCTGTGGTTAGTCTGAGATGTACAATATATTTTAAAGCTGTCCTGAACTGTTTACATGTAAGTCTGACTGTGTCTGTGTGATTTCAGTCTTTTCCAGGTAACAGTAATGCGGACAGCGTGGTTCAGTACAAACTGCAGCAGCCGGCGATCGCTCGCTTCCTCCGCCTCATTCCTCTCGCCTGGAATCCCAGCGGGAGGATTGGACTCCGACTGGAAACCTACGGATGTCCCTACAGTGAGTCTTATCGTCTTCGTAGGACTGACTGGACTCTGGACTGGCTTTATCTAAATGACCTGCTGAGTTTGTTCACTGTCCTCCTGGGAAATTTAGTTTAGCATGGAGGATTTAAAATCCAAGTGCATATAGGAGAAATATCTGCAACTTAGCAATCAGAGAGAGAATCTCACCAATCAATAGGATTTATAACATTTAATAGGTTCAAAAGAAAAGAAATATTAAAAACATCATGCCGGTGTAATGTTTTATTTGTTACACAGATACAGAGAACAACAAACGCTCCCTGGCAGCGTTTTCCTGGAAGTATTTTCATTTTTCACAGTTGATTCACACTCTCACCTTTGTTATTAACAGTGAAAACAACATGTTATTGTGTTGCTAGTTTCTTTTGTTCCTCTTTCATTAATCACACAATATATATTCACAAGTATTTGCCCAATGAACTGAATAAAACATCACGTGTTAATTATGTGACCCAAAAACGTGATCAGAAAGTTGAAAACATGCTATAGTTTTCTTTTCTCCGTGTTGTTCTAAGACTTATATCTGCGCTGAATACGAGCCCTCTTCATCTTCTTCATCCTCTTAATGACTCGGTTGAAGAATCACAACAACATCATGAACATGAAAAACAACTTTTACCGCATACACACTCCGATACGTTCATCAAACAGTACATGTTAGAGCGTAAACATGGTTTCCATACGGATTGTCTGTGCCTGCGGTTCTATTCACAGATGTTTGTGTCTGTTTTTTCTCTGATCGGATGTAAATTGTCAGACTGGAAGCTTCGAAAAAAAAATAAAAAGACGAGTTTGTTTGTTTTGAACAAACAGACAAGAAAGAAGAAAATATACCAACGGGGTGACACACAGTAATTTCACTCGTCACCAGTTGAAATAAACAGATTTCAAAGGGTTTCTTCTCTCACGTCTTAAAGGTCCAGTGTGTCAGAACTGAAACTATAAATATAAACTATAAACTGAAATATTCAGTCAATGTTTTACCTTACATTTCATACGACCAAACACCTTCAATAAAGTGACAATACTGAATGTTCCGCAGAGTGACACTGTAACCAGCACACGAGCATGGTTAAATATCTCGCTCAAGGACACTTGAGTCTGGGGGTGGTGGGAATCGAACCTGCAACCCTTCATTTACCAGACAACCTGCTCCAGCCTGAGCCAGTAATCCTTCTGTACAAACAGTTTCATGTCCGTAATGTTGTGAGGAAAAAACAGAAAACTACTGTAAAAAGTTATTTTTCATAAATTTAGCAGTATAGTGCAAGAAGAGGTGTCGGGCTGGAGTGGGAATGACAGAGACACCATTCACCTGATGACTGATGACCTGATGATTTAAAATCTGTTATTTTACGGTAAAAAAAAGTGACACAATGTTGCTTTAAGTAAAACACTTACTCATTTTAATAGTAAAAGATATAATAATAAAAGTTATCAGCTTTGTGTAGCTTACAGCTATAACAATATTTGGAGATGATAATAATTCATATTGCTCTATTCACACCCACACTCAAAATTCTCAGTACATTGAGGTCCAGACCCGGGTATAAAGAGGAAGCATAACACTTGAACCTCCCAGCTCTAATTTATAATATTAGTTCAAGTGGAAAGATGATTTATGATAAAACTATTTTTTTTGCTGCTGTCCCCTCGGGAACAAGATGGATTATGAGAAACATTTAAATGATGGATTTTTATAAATGGCCTGTAGTGGTTTGAAAATATTCTTCTAATAAGTTATTTAAGGACACAGCAGAAACACTGGCGTCATATTTTTATCAGCCGGTGTGACGGCTGGCAGGAGGAGAAGCTAATGTAGCATGCACAGCAGAATCCTCCTTGGAAAAAACAAATGTAATATACAGAAGGGAGCTGAAATACAGCTGTTAGTAACACGCAGTGTGGAAAAAAGCATCGTGGGTATTATTCTGTCATTGAGGCAATGCAACAGAACTTTTAAAAATGTGCCTCGGAAGTTCTTGATTACTTAATCGATCAAATCTAAAACAACTGATCTGATATAAACTGAAGTCACGCCTCTGCTGTCAGTCACCACATTGTAGAGTAGGTCATGCCTGATTAGGTCACAAAGAGTATTTTAATTATGTGATTTCTGTAGGATGACATAGAGCTTTTATTCTGAAGGAGTCTTCTTGCTAGAAGTAATATATTACTCTGAATAATGCAGGAGTTTCACAAGAAACTTCTCTTCCCATCTAAAATATTTCCATAAACGTCCTTTTCTCTTGTTGTAGGTTGGACAGTTTAGACAGTTATAATCACTGTTTGCTTGTGTGTGTCTTCTTTAATGTCTTTCAGCTCATTGTTTTGATTTTCTGACACACAGATTTGCTGTTTTGCTTCAGTCTCTCAGATGAACTCACTGCTCACTGCCTCGAAAAATTAAAAAAGTTGAGAACACACAAAGTAAAAGGCAAACTCAATTAATGTTCCTGTCACATGATGTTTCCCTGACATGTGACAGACTGAAGGGCAGAGCAGAAGTATTGTTGTGCCCATATGAGCCATAAATAAGCACCGATCTATTCCTGGGATCCCTAAGGGGATAATTATAATCCGATACAACACAATATTCAAGGACAGAATGTAACGCGCGACTTCATTAGAATGCTGTGATGGGATATAGAGTAGTAGAGTAGACTTTAAGTTTTGTTTCCAGCTTCACACACCGAGGATGACTCAGAGGAGCTTCATCCTGCTGCTCTGTAATCAGCAGGAAATATACTGTACAATCCAATAAGAGAATTACTGCAAGCGCAGTGCTTGTGAGTCTTGGCTTTGCCAAGTTCATTAAAAAACGTTCAGTCAGAGAAATTAGTTGTTGGGCTGAAAGGGAAATTGATGCTGAACTCAGCTGGTGCTCCTTTGAAACAATTCAGTATTTGCACTCCATTATTTACAGCCTCCACACACACACCGAGCACACACCGCACACCGAGCACACACTGTTTACCTCACCTCGCTTCACCTCACTTCACCTCGCTTCACCTCAGCCCCGAATCCCAGCGAGCGAGCGAGACAGTAACGTGAAATTTATTGGTGAAAAGTGATAAACAGAATACAGATTCAGTGCTCACTGTCAGTCGTACCCTCTGCTTCAACCACAGTATCGACGAAACCGGCAGACTTTCAGTCCAGATGCAGGCGATTTGGTGGGTGCACATAAGGATGTTGAACCACATCTGAGAAACACATTCTCACTCTGACACTTGATGATCAGTTGTGGATTATTTTTATGTTTCTCTGATATTTCACATTTCAAGTTGTGACTCTCTTCGCCTCTGTTTCGTCCTTTCAGCCTCTGATGTTGTGAGCTTGGACGACAGCAGCAGCAGCAGCAGCAGCAGCAGTCTGGTGTACAGGTTGAGTCCCGGGGGGCCGAGGCGGACGTCCAGAGATGTCATTTCCCTGAAGTTTAAAACCCTGAGGAATTCTGGGACACTGCTGCACGCGGAGGGAGAGGGAGGACTCGGCCTGAGTCTGGAGTTAGAGAGAGGAAAGCTACAGCTGCTGCTCAGACAAGGTACAACACACCAGATGATGCACAAAGTCACATCCACTGACACTGATACGCAAAACACACACAAAACACTTAAAAATGAGAAGAGGAGAAACATTTGTAATGCATAAAAGGACAAAATGCTGCAGCGTTTGAAAAATATTTTAAAATCTGGTGCTTGTCAAAGACTTTAAATGTGTTTCCATAAAGGATTCATGTTTTATCATCATCTGAGAAAACAGCTAAAACGTTCAAAAATATGCATCTCACACTGTACGAACACGTTCGATTGTTAGAGTACTCTGTAGTACTTCAAAGACAAACATCCGAGGGAACAGGACATCTCCATCTGTATCACTCAGCATATTTAATACTGCAGTAACTCAGCTGAAACAGTTTGATCAGCACAGAGACGGTTCGTTCTTTGTGAAGTCCTTTATAGTCGTATTGGTACAGAACATCTCTATCAGCCGGGCGACAATATGAACTCTCTGTAATAACTTCAGATTGGTCGGGGTTGGACGATAAGCACGCTGCCACCTGATTGGTTTAAATCCTGGCTCACGCTCTGCTGCTGCATCTCTGTCTCGTTACAGCCGTGATGGATGGTCCCCGTTCACTGTAGCATGTGTTAGCGCTGGGCTTGATGCATGGCTTACAGAGGGGGTGTGTGTGTGTGTGTGTGTGTGTGTGTGTGTGTGTGTGTGTGTGTGTGTGTGTGTGTGTGTGTGAGTGTGTGTGTGTGTGTGCGAGGTTAAACCAGAGGTTGTCAGGCTGCCATGCTGAATCATCACCACATGGCTAACCTCTCAACAGGAACCCCATCTGGATGCTGAAATACATTCTCCACCCATTCATCCCTCCGTCTTTTTGCCCTCTCTTCATTTCACATCTCCCAAAAGTTTTCCCCCCTCCCCTCCTCGCTCTCTCTTCTTGTCTGTCCTTCTCACCACGTCTCTGATTTGTATCATGTATCTGTCCATGCACACCTCCCACGTCTCTCTTCGCGTCTCTTTCTCCTCTCAGAAAAATATAAACTTGTGAAAAGACAGATGATAGCACACCCTTAAAGGAAATCATATTTTAAAAAATGTCTCTGACGTCTTAAGATATCCATGAGCCCTTTAGAAAAGTCTTAGCAATGATTCTATCACTGTAACACCCTGAAAAACTGATGACTGTGTCATCTTCAATAAAAACAGCATCGCTGTCAAATATAAATCACCTGTGATTCGGGTGAAGACTGTTTCCCCCCCGTAATAAGATTATGTGACATCTTATAGAACAGTAGCTCTAACTTAAAGGCTGTAAAGAGAGACAGTGAGAGGAAATTAAAGCCGTCCATTGAGATGATAGAAAAGAGCCTCTCTTTCATGCTTCTGTCTCTTTCTGCTCCTCTGTGTTTTCTGAAATGACTTCTGTTTTCTTTATTTTCTGTTGCAATTACAGTTTGTCTCCAAAGATCTCCTATACATATATATATATATATATATCCCCTTTTCAGCTGCACTTGCTCTGTCCCTGTCACACACACACACACACTTTTTTGTTGTCCTCGACCTTCATTGTTATGTATCTGTCTTTCTCTTCTCTCATTTTCTATCAAAAGTGGCATTAAGCCTTTTTGCAGCTCTCTCATGTTTTCTGTTTCGTTCCTCTCCCGCCCGCTCTCTCTACATTTATTTTTTTAGGTCATGTGTTGTATGATTTAGGTCATCTGCTGTGTGCATTGACCCTGAGCTCATGCATGTGTCCTCTCTGCTCTGTTAGCATTAACACATCCAGGCCTGACCCTCCTCCCCCCCAGAGCAGATGCAGCTCGCTTTATGAGGCAACTCTGAGTAACAGCCCTGCACAGAAACAGCAACTCTGTCCTCAATAACAGGACACATGACACGGATAGTGTGAAACATGATGGTAAACTGTCATATAAGTAAGTATCAGTATAAGACATCAGGAAAAAAAGTGCTTTAGAAGGGTGAT
Organism: Larimichthys crocea; assembly: GCF_000972845.2. Classification (NCBI taxonomy): domain Eukaryota; kingdom Metazoa; phylum Chordata; class Actinopteri; family Sciaenidae; genus Larimichthys; species Larimichthys crocea. The sequence continues at coordinate 2,455,929 of NC_040012.1, forward strand.
ATACAGAATAGAAGAAAGGAGTCAGGTTATAATAAAACACAATGTGTGTATTTGTTATGATCATATTACTCATGATAAAACTAGTGAGTCGACAACACAAGACATAGCAGCCAGCTGATATTACTAACTAGCCCAACAAACAAACTCTGAACTCACCAACCAGGCAGCCCGGCTACCAAACTGAGCTAATAATGACTAACATCAGCTACAGTTCGCTCCTGGTGGGTAATCATACATTGAACACTCATGTTACAGGTGTATGAGGTGCAGAGCCGGGATTACAGACACATCATTTTCCCGTTTACAGGTCAGTGTAACAGCAAGAAGATTTAAACTAGTTTATGATTGAAAAATTACACAACGTTCCTTTAAGTGCGTCTGTGTGGGGCAGACAGCAGCGTTAGCACATTTGACCCTGAAGGAGCGAGCTGATGAAGTAGATGAAGTACCTCAGCCTCATGCAGGTATGTGCAATCCCCGACCATCTGGAAGCGAGTGTGAGAATTAGGATCCCAGACGCAACAGCAAGCCGGTGAAAAGATCTAAGTATAGGGGTAACATGAGACTGTCTGTTTGAACCTGAACCTGAAGAGACTGTCTGTTTGAACCTAAGAGTCTTGTCACGTCAGACCTCAGACCCGTGACGTCTTCACAGATCAACAAACAAGTCCAGTTCTTGAAGAAAGATGACCTGGATGACTGAGACTTTTTGAAACACTGATTCAAACACTTGCATCACCTCAGAGATACAACCTGCATGAAGCACGCTCTGTAGTGCAACAATAAGCAGGTAGATATCATAGATTTATCAACATTTGGATGTAATGCAGGTACCCTGTACTTTCTGACACTTTTATGAAGTACATAATGATCCTGTGAGATCATTTCTTATATGTTTGACACAGAAGAAGATACTGTTACTGCTGCAAATGGGTCTGCCATCATTCTGTCATTGTGTTTGTACAGTTAAGCTTATGGTGCAGAATGGACTGACTACATTCAAACAATGAGAAAGTGGATGATGCTGTCATAAGAACTGTCACGTCACCTGTCTTACTCAGCGGATGAAATGAATTAGAAACTTCTGAGGCAGCGAAACTCCTTCAAACAAACTCCTCAGTCTGCGCCTGAAGTAGTAGCTCATTACAGAGCGTCTGATTAAGTGACGGACATTGTGCTTTGTGAGAACATATTGCTGAAATAACAATTACACCAGCCTGTTGTCTGATAAGCGCCGTCAGTGTCTTTCTTCATAATCAGATTTTGAGCAGCCGTAATAGAATAGCAGACGAGATGCAATGAGGTCATCCCGTCTCGAGGACAAGTGTAGAATGATAAAGTAACACCGAGTTCTGCAAAGACTACAATGCTGAAACAGGCGCATTAAGTCTGATTCCCCTTCATAGAAAGGAGAAACTGCAGTTATCAGCATCTTAAGATAGTTTTTAGACTTTTTGTCCAAAGCTTTGTTTGACGTGGACCGGTATACAACTCCGCCAAGGTCGTGTCTAGATGGTAACCCTAGATCTATGCAACTCTTGTGAGATTTGTACACAATGTTTCCACTTTAAATGTTTGAGTTTGAAGCCCACCCGCTGTCGTATTAAGAGACATCCAAGACTGAACACACAGTTTGAACCAAACTCGTCAGTTTGACAAAGCTTTTAGAGATTTTGTCACAGGACTGTAACCCAGAAGATTGGGGTTCAAGTCCCAAACACGAGTTGTGGTATATTTAGACTTAGGCGATGTATTATTTTCAGTTTTCAGTCGCAGCTTGGTTAAACTACTTTAGAACAAGATCATGGGTTAGGTTAAAACAAGTCAGGGTTCATTGACGAGCATCCCAACAAACAAATGTCAGACTCTGCTGCTCTGTCTTTACTTCTAATATACAGAAACAAATTCAAACTTCTAAGTCGTCAAGATCCAGTTCTTGAATTTACTGTATTTGCTGCTTCATTTTAAATCTGTAACACCTTTTCTAATTAGTTGTTCACAAAGTCTGAAGATTTTTTTTTTTTTTTTTAGAGGCAGCAAGTCACGTCATTGTCAATACACTACCTATTAGTCTTTATGACATATCGTCTGGCATTGTGAAGCTAGAGTTAACTCATCTGTGACTTTAATTGGCCCATTTTGACAAAGAAATTCCATAAAATCTACAACGCTACTGTCACCAGTGTCTGTGTCTGTCATCAAAAATAATTAATATTTTAATAATACAGGCAGCAGTGACAGCTAATTAGAGCAGCGACCAGTGAAGTAGTTACATTCTACAATTGTAAAAGATGATAGTAATAATAACACAGCTGTGTTTGTCACGATGATGACACATCAGTCGAAATCAAATCACCTCAATCCTCAGTTATAATGAAGTGATTCATCAGATTGAACAGGTCAGGCTCTGTTGCTCATTGTAGGCAACTGTTCAAAGTTGTCCTCATGTAGAGTAGCACTGCTGGTGGTAAATTTATTTTAAAACATATTATACTATCAAAATATCTAATGAAAATAAACTATGAGTTCACTGGAATGTAATTGAAACAAAGTTTTGCCTTTGCTGTAATATTTGGTTTCCTTTTCACCCTGCTAGGTGGGCGGTTCATGCCAGTAGCACGCACATACATCCATGATTAGATAAGTTGAAATATGATAGTAAATTGATGGAAAACGGTTGCAAAACTCTGTGATTATGTCTCCAAATGAGGATTCAAGAGCAGCCAGCAATAAATAATCTTCCTCCTGCGTGAAATGTCTGTTGCTGATAGGGTCAGTCTACGCTGCTGTCTGTTATCACGGCGGTACCTGGAGAAGCTCATATTTTCAGAGGCAGTGTAAAAGGTTTTAGAAATGCCTCGATGAATTGTCGTTACAGAGAACAGCACAGTAATAAAATGTTATTCTTATTGTTCGGTGGCGATTACCACAAATAAACACGGCCTCCACAACACACCTCCTCAGAAGCTACATTGACAGATTTTGTTTTTGAATTCAGCTGAACCCGTCCTCATCCTCGTCCTGTCTGCCGTGTGCGGAGCTCAGCCCAGCCCTCGGTCAAAGGAACAGACGCTCAGACTTTCAGGTTTTTATACAGACAGAGAGCAGAGGAGAGAGACGGGCAGTGATGTAACCTGCTCGCTGCATCCTACGACCTGTGCAACATTCACAGCTCCACTGTCCAGAGCAGAATTTACCTGAAACTACCTGAACTAAATGGACATATTTTGGCTTTGTGCAAGGGTTTATGTCGCTGAAAGATGCATCGTTATATCGCCAAACATTTGGATTTTATGAAACTAAAATGAACTAACTAAATCATAAATGAACTATATCTAACAAAGGTAGAGAGGGTCTGACAAACTTTTTCCACTTTTCTACTAGACTGACCAGAGATGATTTCACTGTCATAAAGAGACAAAGAGATGAAGAGAAGGATAGAGATGCTTCTTTATATTAATAACAGTAGAGTGATTTTCTATTTGCTCGCCCTCCTTTCTCTTTCCAGTCATTCACACCATAATCAAATCATCCACCCAATGAAACGCTCCATCTTTAAGGTCATCTCGGTCTCTCCTCCACCTCCTGCGACATGATAATAGTTCCATTAATCAATGCCATTAAATACATCTGATTTGTTTTTAAGTCTTGCCATCGCTCCTCCCGTATTGATTCCACTGTCTCTTTCCTGCTCATCCCGACTGTAATCAAATAACTCATCACAGTAACTATGTTGACAGGACAGACCTTCTCTCTCTGGGTGAAGCTGTAGTCAAATATATCAACTCTCAAAATGGGCTAAAATATCAAAAATACATTTGTCCATCATCTTCCAAACTGTCTCTGGTTCTCTCTGAAGTTGGACTTGTCTCTCCCTAAAGAATATCTGATACATTTTTAATGGCTGACTGCATTCATCTCTCTCTGCAGCTCCTTTTCTCAGCAGAAATACAAAGTTTCTTTTGGGGAATGGATCCACTTATTTAGACGGTCTGGTGCTCATCTATCATTAATGATGACTTGCTTTGTTTCCTCTGCAGTCTTTCCCCCCCTCAACATTATCACATATTTCTCAGTGCTCAGTATGCAGATATCCTAGAGTCCCTAATGAGATGAGAGAAGCTGACCTCGCTGTGATCCTCTCTGTGGGATACAGAGAAAAGTGAAATATTTAGACAGAGTATGGAGGCTGGTGTGCTGTGGCTGTCAGTGGGCTTACGTTCCCTCGACACCGGGTCAGATTTTCCGGTAGACGTGGGTCAGATAATCAGAAGGCAACAAACTTAGCAGGTCAGAAAACTAAAGATAGAAAAGGAGAAACAGATTACATAATGTAAAAAAAAATAGATTAGACATTGTATAACCAGAATAACTTGATAACATTGAAAAAACCAATGAAGTTTTAAGAGTTCAGACTTTGCAAATTAAACAGTGCTGATGTGTTGATTAAAAGTCTGTCTCTGTAATTTCCATTTCTCACTATGTGATGAGTCTTCAATAATAATTTGTCTGCTTTATCCTCCCTCCCTACCTCTTCCTCCTCGCCGCCTCCTTCCTCTTTCTTCATCCCTCATCTTACACCCTACCTACCTCACCCTTCTCCTCCTCCTCTTGTCTTCCAGGTAGGACTTCATCCTCTGAACCCCGGCGTCTCGCCTCTCTCGGCAGCCTGTTAGACGATCAACACTGGCACCATTTAGCAGTGGAGCGGCGCGGCTCTCACCTCAACCTCACTGTGGACAAACACACGGAGAGGGTTCAAATCCCTGCAGAGTTCAGCCACTGGGACATCGAACAGGTGGGATAAAACATGCTGCTCTGACACAGACATAACATAAACTGACTGTAAATATACATATACAGTTGTGCAGCGAAGAGAGTTGATTTTTTTGTCGTCTTTTGTGTGTTTTTGTTCACTTACAGCTGAGTGTGGGAGCAGTCCAGAGATCTCAGAAACTGAACTTTCATGGCTGCCTGGAAAACCTGCTGTACAACGACCTCAACCTGATAGAACTCGCTAAAAATAATGACCAACAGGTTACAGTAGTGGTGAGTACATTCTACCACAAACACCTTGTTTTGTTTTGTACTTTATTATTATTTTTTACCTTTTATTGGACAGTTTGCCAGTGAAGAGGCAGACAGGAAACAGAGAGGGGTGAGTATGACATGCAACATTTAACCAGCGATGTTATGTATCATGCATAAACATATGCGGTCATCCATTGACTTTAATATCCATTTGTCCAGTCCAGTTCTTTTGTCCTCCAGAGTGGCAACAATCCACCTGATGTGAACTTTCTTTTGCAAAATGGTAAAAATGTGTTTTGCTTGTTTATATGCCTGTTGGAAGTGGAACAGGTCAGTGCCTCAATGGCAAAAATCAATACAGCACACACTCATCATCTTCAGAAAAAAAACACTATTGATCAATTCAAGGATAAGCAATTAGTTCAAAAGGATAGATCGTCGGGAAATACAAAGCCGCGTATCTTTTGTTGTACCACACAGAGGTGTTTTTGGTTGCTCTCCAGTGCGGTGATGTCACATCACGTAAATCATTTGGGGGGCAAAGAGCTTTGATGATCAGCTCCTCACACTCTCTCTGGGCTCCGAGCTTTTATATCTGAGAGAGAATAAAGCATCAATAGCTCGAGCTTTGCCACCGAAATTTTAATTTACGCGCTACATTTGTCCCTCCGAGCTGAAAAAACTTTCTGCTTGGTGTCGTTTGTGACTTGCTCATTAGAAGACGTGCTAACGAACATGGCGAGGACACGGCTCGTCCAACGCTAACCGAACTATATGAAGCCGTTTATGTACAGTATGTATACATGCAGGTGTGTTCATGCATGTTGACATCTTTAGAGCTCTGCAGGGAAATCTTGTGCTCAATGAGGACGGGAGATAGAGGACCTTTAGATGTTTCTGCAATGACCAAACTCAGTGGAGAGGGACTCTCATTACCGGAGGAGCAGAGAGCAGCAAAAAGTCTTGATATTCACATGCATGACTGAAGATCTAATAGAGGCTCTGTAGGTCTCATGGTAATAAAGTATTAACATAGTTATAGTCTGTTTTAATATAGAAACCACTTCTGGTCATTCTTAAAGGCAGGACTGTGTGTGTGTGTGAGGGTGTGGTGTGTTAGTGAATGGCTTTCGGGGGGGTTTATAGTTCACTTCTTACTTTATATTTTGCAGAAGTGCTGCATCCTCCACAATGTTCCTCCATACATCACTGTAACAGCTCCACAAAGGGCTTTTAGATGTCATCTGTGTTTCCGGAGCATTATAAAGATAGCAGACTGATATTCCCAGCAGAGAGCCAACACTGTAATATATTACTGCTGCAGCCTTAGCAATGGACCCGGTGTCATTACCACTACTCAAAACAATGGGCCGCAACAGAGATGTCTGTATAGTACCAACCCCCCCACACACACCTCTAAAGTTGGATGTTTTCAGTTTGCATTCATGACTTTTTATTCTCAAGGAGACTCGCTGATGAGATCAGTGTGACAGAGGTCACATCGACACGCCCTCTGCAACTGATTAATATTCATGTTTTATGTTGTTTTATCTCTCTAGTAATCACTTTTCTCTCTCCATCTTTCTCTCTATCAGGGCAATGTGACCTTCTCTTGTGCTGAGCCAGTTTCCGTCGCCGTGACGTTCCCCGGCCCCCAGAGCTTCCTCCAGTTGCCGTTGCCGACAGCGACGGCGTCCTCCTCCTCTGGGGGCCTAACCGTGGGGTTCCAGTTCAGGACGTGGGACAAGGCGGGGCTTCTGCTCACCTTTGCCCTGCCTCAGGAAGGGGGCGTGGTTTGGCTGTACCTGAGCGAGGCCAGGCTGCGGCTACAGATCCATAAAGCTGGCAGGGCACTGCTGGAGCTCAGTGCCGGTCAGTCTAAACAGCTTAGTAGAATCTGTTTCTAACCCCAGAACTCAGTGCCTAAAGGGTGTTTTGAACAATCTCTAATCTTTAATAGCATCCTTAATATATAAATATTTTCCTAGGTTCTGCTCTGAACGACGGGCAGTGGCATTCGGTGGAGCTGAACTCCAGACGAGGTCGTCTGACCGTCAGCGTAGATCAAGAAGAAGGAGGCGTCGCTCACGCCAGCTCCTCCGTCACCGCGGGAAGTCGACTCTTCTTTGGTGGTAAGAGTGAAACGTTTGATCTCAATTACTATATAATATTTTAAACCAATATTTATCAAATATTTTCAAACAGTCAAAAATCTGGTTGGAGAATAAATCAATATTCAAGAGTCGAGTTCTAGTGCAACTCCATTTTGCATTATCTCTGTGGTAGTTAAACTAATTTTCAGTTTTGACTGAATTCGTTTCGTTCTTTGGCATATTTACCTGAAAGATTAAATTCATTTTCCTCTTTCATAAATTACTTTTTGCTGATTTTTTTATGACTGGAATTAAACTAGCTCCCTTTTTATTTTGATCGTGGTGTCTGACTGTCACAATTATCACAAACATTGAAGGTTTTATTCCTTTTTCGACAGTAACTTTAGTTGAACTGATGTTTTCTTTTATGTACGACAGAGCTACTACCTTTTCTGACTGCACCTTTAATCTTAAAACTATATCTGCAGTAAATACAACACTCGTCTTAACTGTCTGATTCTGTTTCTTGGTTTTACTGTATATGAACTTGTCATATTTTCCCTGAAAGATGTGTTTTAATATTTGAAAGTCGTTGATATTTTTATATATTGTACAATACAGTCAGTGTCGTCAATACTCACCTCTATTGCTGTGATTTAGCTTGTGGCTGTTTTATAATAAAAGTTATAACTCTGCTTTATCATTCCTTCCCTCTCCCTTTTCCTCTCCTCCTCTCATTTATGTCTTTATCCTTCTGTCATTCTTTCCTCCTCGCTCTGTTTTTCTCTTCTTGTTTTATTTCCTCCTCTCTCTTCTCTTTTTCTCGCCTTCTCCTTGTGTTTTTATTCTCTACTGGCTTCCTCCCTGCCTCTTTTTCTTAAATCTCATCTCTTTTGTCCTCCCTGTGCTCAGAAATATTGCAGTCTAGGCATGTTCTTTAACTGCCTTGGGCTTTTTATCATCCCACACATACACACTCTACAACACACTATCTCCTTCCCACATTAAATGGACTACTGAGGAAAAAAATACCCATATTCATTTAATCAAGGCTTGGCCTATATTTGCATTATTCCAGCCACTTGAAAATACACAACCCACCACAAACCCCAGCTCAACTCTCTGTTACTCACAAGAACACTGTACTCTGTTGTCATGTCACTCTTCCTCGCGGTTATCACGACTTTCTTGACTTTCCTGTCCAGGTTGTCCCGCTGAAGAAGACGGTCACGAATGTGAAAATCCCTTCAACATCTTTAAAGGCTGCATGCGTCTCCTCAGCATCGATAGCCGGCTGGTGGACCTGATTATGGTGCAGCAAAGACTGCTGGGAAATTACAGTCATCTGCAGATCGACATGTGTGGCATCATTGACAGGTCAGAACCACCAAATCAATCTCACCGGTCCACGATTAATCCATCACTTTCCGGTCTCTGTCATTACTGAGTCAGTGAGACACTACACACTGTATTTCCTTGATAAGAAATGTTCAATCTTTGGAGCCCTGACCCTTCAGGGATCACGGTTGTGGTGTACACATTGCTCTCTGTTGTAAACCTCATTCAAGCTTTCAAGGACCAAGGCAATTATAGTGTTATCATTGTACAGCACAAGGTTTCACAATGAAATGAAAGATGTAGTCCCTTCATGCTGCACACACTTAAAGCATAACAGATAATTCCATTTAGATTGGAGCAGGGTAACATCTGAAGAATTAATAAAACACAAAGGAGCTACCAGCCTCTGTATCTGCATGCACTGATGTAAGAATCATCAACACTCTCCTCCAAGGAGTATGATTTGAACCCACGATCTTCTGCTTCACCTTGAGTGCAACACTGCAACCACTCAGCCGTGCTTGTTTCTTGTCTTTCTTGCTTTCAATGCCAAAGCCCAACAATGTAATAAATGTTGTTTTCAGCCCAACAACCTAATCAAACTGGTTGATTTAAGAGAAACTCCAAAGTGCCATTTTGTAGGGGTTTTTTTTGTGTCTCTGGACACAAAAGAGCCTGAGCTTTAATTGTCAGACATCCTGAAGATTGTTACTGGGTGATGTACTAAAGGTGTAGCTGCATACCAGGAATGGGACTTAAACCCCATATGGACAAAAGAAAACAGAGAAGCATTGTCTAGAACAGCCACAATCAGCTCTGACATTGTGTCCAGAGAAATTAAGCTGTAAGGTTGTAGACGAAAGCAATGTTCAACAGTTTGTGGACAAACAAACAAACATATATCTACCAGGAGTGGGGTTTGAACCCACGTGGGCATTTGCCCATTGGATCTTAAGTCCAACGCCTTAACCACTCGGCCATCCTGGTGTTTGTCTCCTGTTCTTTCAATGCTACATAGCTGCCCAACAATGTAATAGAAACATGCCAGATTAACAGACACAGACCAGTCACCAGCGGAAACGCTTTGTTATGAATTTTTGGTCATTTAGGACTTTTGTTGTGAATACAGTCCCTAGACACACAGAGCCTGAGTTTCAGTTCCCAGACATCTGTTTTTGAAGCTTATTACTGGGTGATGTATTAAAGGTAGCTGTAGCTGCTATTTCCCTCAACATATGAGGAATTATCCTACTGTTGTGAAGACAACTCCCAGACACAACACCTCAATGTGGCAGAAAGCAACCTTCAGGACTCAATACACACAAGATATATCTACCAGGAGTGGGGTTTGAACCCATGTGGGTCTACCGTGGATCTTAGACTGGTCACCTGTTAAACACTGTGGACATCAGCTGTGTGTGGAGGAGTTAGAAAGTTTTAAGTGTCACTTAGGACTTTTTTGTGTATACCGTTCCTGGACACATGAAGCTCAAGGACAGCTGTTAACTCCTGAACATGGCAGAAAGCTTGCAGAGGTGAACATATGGATGTACATGACAGAGGGACACTCAATAAACACATTTATTTACCAGGAGTGGGGTTCGAACCCACGTGGACATTTGCCCATTGGATCTTAAGTCCAACGCCTTAACCACTCGGCCATCCTGGTGTTTGTCCCTTGTTCTTTCAATGCTCCAAAGTTGTCCAGCAATGTAATAGAAACTGGTTGCTTTAAAAGAGTGATATACATATATACATCCTGGTATTTGTCACCTGTTCTTTCAGTGCTGCATAGCTGCCCAGCAGAGTTTCAGTTCCCAGACATCTGTTTCTGAAGCTGTAGTTGCTATTTTCCTCAACATATGAGGAATTATCCTACTGTTGTGAAGACAACTCCCAGACACAACACCTCTATGTGGCAGAAAGCAACCTTCAGGTGCCTTATATATGTTCATGACAGAGGGACACTCAATACACACAAGATATATCTACCAGGAGTGGGGTTTGAACCCATGTGGGCATTTTGCCCATTGGATCTTACCTGGTCACCTGTTAAACACTGTGGACATCAGCTATGTGTGGAGGAGTTAGAAAGTTGGGTCACTTAGGACTTTTTTGTGAATACAGTTCCTGGACACATGAAGCTCAAGAGCCTGAGCTTCAATTGTCTAGAACAGCAATGGTTAACTCCTGAACATGGCAGAGAGCTTGCAGAGGTGAACATATGGATGTACATGACAGAGGGACACTCAATAAACACATTTATCTACCAGGAGTGGGGTTCGAACCCACGTGGGCTTTTGCCCATTGGATCTTAAGTCCAACGCCTTAACCACTCGGCCATCCTGGTGTTTGTCCCTTGTTCTTTCATTGCTCCAAAGTTGTCCAGCAATGTAATAGAAACTGGTTGCTTTAAAAGAGTGATATACATATATACATCCTGGTATTTGTCACCTGTTCTTTCAGTGCTGCATAGCTGCCCAGCAGAGTTTCAGTTCCCAGACATCTGTTTCTGAAGCTTATTACTGGGTGATGTATTAAAGGTAGCTGTAGCTGCTATTTCCCTCAACATATGAGGAATTATCCTACTGTTGTGAAGACAACTCCCAGACACAACACCTCAATGTGGCAGAAAGCAACCTTCAGGTGCCTTATAGATGTTCATGACAGAGGGATACTCAATACACACAAGATATATCTACCAGGAGTGGGGTTTGAACCCACGTGGGCATTTTGCCCATTGGGTCTTAGACTGGTCACATGTTAAACACTGTGGACATCAGCTATGTGTGGAGGAGTTAGAAAGTTTTAAGGGTCACTTAGGACTTTTTTGTGAATACAGTTCCTGGACACATGAAGCTCAAGAGCCTGAGCTTCAGTTCTCTAGAACAGCAATGGTTAACTCCTGAACATGGCAGAAAGCTTGCAGAGGTGAACATATGGATGTACACTCAATAAACACATTTATTTACCAGGAGTGGGGTTCGAACCCACGTGGGCATTTGCCCATTGGATCTTAAGTCCAACGCCTTAACCACTCGGCCATCCTGGTGCTTGCCTCGCAGATGCATTTGAAAAAGCTGGAGCGGGATTTGAACCTACGAAGACATGTATTCACTGAATTCATTGAGGTGAGGTTTGAACCCATGTGAGCACATGCCCATTGGATCTTGAAACACCAACACCTTGCCTACCCTAGTACTGGTTATAACACAGTACCTTACATTTGATCAATCAATGGCGTTCTGACATATAAAATAGATTTAATACCAGTGGAATGGAATTTGAACCTCACAGCGACACTAATAGCTGGAGTCATGTTCTGTCAGTCAGAAGTTTCTCGCTATTTTGTTGTTGTTGTTTTTTTTCCTGAGCTGCCTCGATTGTTTTCTATTATCCAGCTTCATAGGAGACACACCATTTGTGGAAGTGAAATGTAATTTTTCTTTTCTTTGATTTTTTGGCAGAGTAATTTACTTGTGAGGGCCAGCGCGGAGTATTGGGTCCAGGAAAACAAACACGCAAAGAATGAAACACGTGTGCTCTCTCTACAGTGTTTCCAATGAGGAATGTAGAATGAATGCTCGGTGGCTTGAAATAACGGATGACAACCCTGTTTTCAACACCACATGCAATAGACAGACGTATAAAGACACACAGAGCAAGAGAGGAGCAACAGTTCCTCGTTGTTGTGTGCCACAATTTCCATTTTAATTTCTGTAAGAGTCATTTATAGTCAAGAGAGTAAGTCATGTGGAGCCGAACCAATTGCCTGCTGTCTCAGTGTCACACTGAAAACACAGCGCAATTAAAACAGCAATTATAACAATTATAAACTCTCCTCTAGGCAACAACCAGCAGACGTGCACTCATATACAAACCTATATATAATTTAATATGAACACAGCTACACACACCATCCTCACCAGAGGAGGAGAATCTGCTCCAGTGGGTTTAGTTAAATGTCCGCCTGTTTCTACATTCATTAGATTATTATTCTGTTCCTGCACAGATCCGACTGCTCACTGGAACAGAACAAGAAAAGAATCATGGCTCCCGCTGTACTTCCCCCTCACCGAAACCCTGTTGATTAAATTTAGGCTCTATGGAATTTGAAGTTTAAAGTAAAATGGAGTTACAGACACACTCTGCTCTTACCTCAGAGCAGGATGTTACATCTGTATCAGTGTGTCTGTGAGCAAACTTAATAGCAGCGCAAGCCCCATTCAACGAGCACAGCGTCAAAGCAGCCATGCATTTAATAGACCTGACCCATCAGTCTTGTAGCAGGACTGGAACTGAATCAACACTCAGATCTAATTTACTTCAGTTCACCTTGCAAGCAACATGATCAAACAGTCAACAGAAGTCTGTCCATTTCCTGTAGAGGTAAACAACCAGGGGAAATGAGGGTAACAACAACCTTTTCAGCCATTCAAAGCTATCTGCTTCTCAGCATTTCCTCTGAAAAATGTCAAGGAAAAGAAATGTATGCTCTAAACTGAAGGGATCAATCCTGTTAATCATACAGGATGTTCTGAATGGCCCGGATAGCTCAACATGTTTATGTTTGTTTTCAGCCAATAGGTCGAAGCAATTGCCACGGAAGAAAATTTGTTATCCAGCTGAGTAACAAGAAAATGCCACACACACTCACACACAGAAAAACACATCAGCCTAATCATAGGATTTAACTTCACCTGCAATGACTCAGGATGTTCAGCAAATTGCTGTAAATGTTCGTAGTCGCTAGTAATTTAAAAAGCTGTAACTGCACTCTTGAGGGCCAAGCAAATAAATGATTCAAAGTGACGTTTAATGCTAATTTCCAGCTCTATATATTTTTATTTTATCTTTGCATGATTCAAAGTTCCAAGTCTAGTTAAACTAGTTAAAGACCGGTCCTGAGCAGAGTGACTGAGCATGTGGGTGGGTGCATCTCTGTATTTTGTAGGTGTAGTGTGCCTGGAGTAAAGAAATCGACACCTTAAAAAGCTTTTTGGCCATGTTTAATATGAACATCCAACACTTTAACATTATATGGGAAAATATAATAGGCTGCCTTTACCAAAAGTGGGATTTGAACCCACAAGAGCCTGTGGTTATTGCATCTTGAGTGCAATACCTTAACCACAGACAGTTTACACTAACAAGTTAACAGCATTAGTCGCTTGTTAAATACAACCTATGCCTACGTTTCCTTGACAAATTACCTCTTGACTGTGGAAGTCAATATATGCACACAAAGTGGACTGTCATCTACTACCAATAGTCAATCATAGTTTGAACTGTCTCTAACTTTAACCAGGTATATTTTATCTTGACATCAGGTTTACTTGATTTCCCAGCACATAGACCTGTGAAGATAACACTAAAGGTCACATTACACTTGTGTCCTACAAGTACTCAACATGCTATTCACTTCTACCGAGGTCTGAATATCCTTCTCATACTCATACTCTGCTTACAGCTATCGACTGATCTGATTCAGTGTTTACGTTATCACTTTTCAGGGTTGAGTGCACTGCACAAATACAGTACAGCTGCAAATACAAATACTAACACAATACCAGGAGTGGGGTTCGAACCCACGTGGGCAACTGCCCATTGGATCTTAAGTCCAACGCCTTAACCACTCGGCCATCCTGGTACTGGTCTGTGTCAAAGAGTGAAGCCTTCCTGCATGTGCTGTAGTTTGAAGTCTTTTGCTGTATTGCCCTCTTGAGGATGTGAAGCACATTCTGAGTTTGCTATGATTGCTGGGCTTTGTTGTCATTTGTAACCTTACCTTACCTTACTGTCCAGAAAAACATGGTTTGAGGGGAACGCCTTAACTTGGTCATTTTAAATTTGTAATTCCTCATGCAAACTTGCAACTAAATGTGACTTTAGAACCCACAGATGTTTGTTTGAGGCTTGAAATACACCAAATGTAATCATGCATGTGTTGTCACTTGAAGATCCTCAAAGTCAAACACGCTAGTTAGAAATTGGGCAAACACTTAAAAAATGAACCAAGCAGTGCGGTAATGCGAATTTCAAGTGAAAGCTAAGTGCTTTATCTGCAAGGCTCCAGCTTACTCTTAGATTAAAGCAGTGTAGAGATAAATGGAAGTAAAAAAAAAAATCACACTGTAGCAGGTTGGCAGACTGCTGAGTCAGGGCTTTTATCTAAATAAAAGGAAAGCTGCAGATTCTGTACAGTAATCTGTTTTCTCTTCAGTACTCCTGCCCGGGTTTGGCCAAACACACACTCAAACACTGTCACATTCATTTACATAAGTAAACCCCCTGTAAATGTGTGTGACAGTGTACAGTAACATGTATTTATGAATATAAAAACAGATTAAAAACACAACACGCGTGTACCGCCAGGCCTCGCAAACGTGTGTGTGTGTGTGTGTCTTTGTTTGTGTCAAACCTCCTGGAGGTGCCAGCCGGTCTTGCAACAGATGGAAAGCAACCAGTGAGGATAAAAACACTGTTACTCATCATCTCCTGCCGTCCTCTCTCTTGTCTTTTTCTCAGCAGAATGAGGTCACGTAATGTCTTTATGTATCTCAGCGGAGATACGCGGTACGTCACAGGCTGAGCTCTGTTATTTTAAAGTGTCGGTTTAACATATTTTATGACTTACCTCAAGTAAGCGGCCTCGCCATCGTTTTGGTTTTATGTGCACAGGTTTTGACATATCTGTCTCTGAGATTTCTATCACCATAAAATGGAGGTGAATGAGATTTTTTGTTTTCTCTCACACACCTCGACCTTAAACAGCTTTTACTGGAACTCCTTTCTTACCAAATAAATAGTTCCCAAGAAAACTATTGACACTGTGTTTAGTGGCTCATACAGAACTACTGTGAATATAATACAGTGTTATGTTATGTTCACCTCCAGATAAAAGTAATGAAGTGTAATGAAGTCTTTGTTGAAGCGGTTTTAGATGTAGATGACTGAACTCTATGGTCTTTTTGGAGGCGGCAGTTTGTGGTGCTGCTGTTGAATTATTTTCTGTTGTTCAGAGAAGTGTTAGTAATATTTAGACTGCCCTTATGGATACGACATGACACGATACGACATGACACGATACAATACGACATGACTTGATACGTCACGACACAATACGTCACGATACGACATGACACGATAGAATACGACACGATACAATACGTCATGACTTGATACGATATGATACGTCATGACTTGATACGACACGATGTGTCATGATACAATACGTCACGATACGATACAGCATGACACTATACGATACGACACGATACGACATGACTTGATAAAATACGGCATGACTTGATACGATACGACATGACTTGATACGATACGATACGACATGACTTGATACAATACGATACGACATGACTTGATACGTCACGATGCATCATGACACAATACGTCACGATACGATACGACATGACACAATACGATACGATATGACATGACACGATACGACACGATACGATACGATACGATACGACATGACTTGATACGACACGGTCATAGAAGTTTGTATTGACAAGGTTGATAAGCAATTACTCATAAATAAGAAATATATAGAAGAAAGTCATGAAGTCGTGCTGGTGTTAAAGAGTCTGACAGCTTTTGGACTCCTTCTTACATGGTGGTAGTAGCAGTCTGTTGCTGTTTAAGTCCCTCCACAGTTAGAGGAATTGTAACATCCTCCTCTCACTCCCTTCCTCTACGGAGTCTAGAGAACAACGCAGGTACAATGGTTAAAAAACGTGAATGTCAAGGGGAAAACTGCATTTCAAGGAGAGCAGTAACTAACAGATGACTGACATACTGCACTGTATATATGGTGTATAGAGAGTCGTGGTAACTGACATCTAATCTGATATGACCCACCTTTCTAGAAGAGTTAGCAATTTAGCTCACAGTTATTTTCAGTCCTTGTAGTTGTATTTTAGAGTTTTATTTGCCGACATCCACACATGCCAGAAGAGAATCAGGACTCACGAGTAGCTGATCCACTGAACAACGTGTTGTTATCCTTCAATCCTGCTGCAGCTTAGAGATATTTGCATAACCAGTTCCCTAAAATCTCTACCCAAACATCATAAACTAACACACGAAGGAACAGACTGCAGTTTCCTCCGAGCTCTTTCTGTGTATGTCCTTACTGACTTGGCATTTTCAGGTTGTTTCCTTCAGTTGTCACCTCTCGTCAAAGGTGGTACATCTTTTTGTGAGGAGGGCTTAGACAGTCTGAATCTTTCGGGCATTTATCCAGCGATGGTTTGTATGCAGTTGGCTTGTTCTCCTGCTCCTGCCTGCAAAGGTGCCAGCATTTCTCCTGCTGCCTGCCAGATACGTGCTGCTTTCCAATAATAACATATAATAATAACACTCGCTCTTTTATTAAAAAAATGACCCGAACATTGGCTTTCGTGAATGACACAGTTTCTCTCAGGGGATAGGAGTCATATATACGCATGTGTCTGGCAGGTCAATTTGTTTTTCATTTCTATATCCACATGCAGTATACTATAGATCATCGCCATGCAGAGAAAGACAAACGCAGCGTACAGTGCGACACTTCTTTGTCTTTCCCTATCTCTAATGTCACAGTGAGTGTCAGATAAATGCATCACTGCCTCCCTCCTTCAGTTCCCTCTCCTCCTCTCCGACACAGGACTGATGTCACGGTGGTTACAGCGGTGTAATATTTATCTATAAATATCACACAAAGCTTCGGTGAAGTCTCCTGGGAGCTGGAGTCATTTAAAGAGCTTTTTTTTTCTCTTCAGTCTGGCAGCACTTTAGAAGAGCAGCTCACTTCAATCAGAGAAGATCTGCCGCTGAGACGAAGTGAAAGGATGTTTTCTATTCAGCAGGAAACTTTTCCTTTTTATATGAAATGAAAGAGAAAAATCTGTGAAGTAAGTAAATAATTCTTTTGATCTCTCCGTGGGGAGGTGAAAGGTGTTTCAGATGAATATTCTCCAGAAGGCCTCGTTTCATTTCGCTTTAGGAAGCTGTTGTTTTATTATTCAAACCAATAAACCCCCACAACTTTACCTAAATACAAAGAAATCAGTATTACATATGAAAGACATTATATACACGTTGGGTTTACACTTGACACTCGAGACATTTTATCAGACTTCTGGAGATGCAAAAGTCTTCATACGACTTTTTAAAAATGTGCAGTTGGACTCTCAATGACCCGTAAACACACTTTAAAGTTCATAATAGCTGGAGTTCCCCTTTTAGGTTGTAATAAGGTCAGAAATACGGATTTATGTACTTGCCTAGATTACTCATTAATCTTTTAAATGACTTTTAGCACAGTATGGAGCACAGTGCGAGCCATAGTCTGGTTTCTGTTAGTGTTTTAATACTTTGGACTCGTGCAGTTAATCAGACAGCAGCTGTGGAAAAGATGAAATCTCTGGGGCAACAGAAGATTTTTAGTTTGCAACACAACGAATAGAGCAAACACTGAAATCTCTGTAAAGTCGTTATATGAATTCACTTTTTCAGAGCTCTAGTATCCAAGTGATTCTATAAAACATCTACAAAACTATTGCACGGATATATTGGAGGCTCACTGTTTATGTTTATGCTTTATGCAAAAGTGTGTCGGCCTTAAACAAACTAAACCCTCTGACTCGAAGTACAATAAAGTTGAGTTGTTAGCAGAATTTAAGCTGCCATACAAGCAGATGAATCAGCCACAGTCTTAACTTAGATGAGACTGAAGTGTCTTTTCCTGCCTCTCTTCTCTCAGGTGTTCTCCCAGTCGTTGTGAACACGGCGGACGCTGCAGTCAATCCTGGACCGTCTTCCACTGTAACTGCTCTGACAGCGGCTACAGTGGAGCGACCTGCCACAGCTGTAAGTCACCTGTCAGTCAAACATCAGCACATGAAAGACAGACAGACAGACAGACAGACCAGGAGAGAGGTGTGACGGACAGATGAAATTCAAACAGGTGTCAGACAGAATAATGATTTTTTTTTCCCTCTCTTCAATAATTTAAGTTCAGATAAAAAGAGTTGAAAGATCCTGTTGTACAAACTCATTAAAACATTTTATTCCCACTAAACAAAGATAATAAAATTCCAGTTCATTTGTGTTGTTGCACATTTGAAATAGCCTCATACATAATTCACTGATGTAATGAAACCGAAAACATTTACGACCAAACAGAATTATCGTAGTTCAGTTTAGTAGTAATGTTTTGGATTAAATGAAGAGAATATATACGTATAATAAGTATTATTAATGCTCTGTATGTATGATAGTGTGTGTTTGCACTGCAGCCTCTGCATGTTTGGGATCATTTCAGTTCTTTACGACCTGGATCTTGTTTTTATAGTTATGACCATTGGGGTTATTCCATTTGGAAATTTCAGTTTTAGCAAGCTGTTACCAGATCTGAGTAATCACTTTGGTTAGTGCCACATTAACATAACGACTAGAAACAATGTCCAAAACTAAGGAAATAAAACAAATATTTTCATAAACTGTAATCAGCCGCGTCTGTGAGCTTCATTTGATCAATGGACGTCATTACAAGATTATAAATCCTGTTTGCATGTGAGGCTGTAATGAGACTGCAGCAGAGAGGTGAGCCTTTGCCGATTTCTGGCTTTCTTCACCGATTCCCTCGAGGCAAATCCTCGAGACTGAAAGAGGAGAGTCTTCCACGCGTTTCACCTCTGGTCTCGTTTTTTATTGCTGGATGTTTCTGTGAAAACCTTTTTCCTAACCACACTGAGGGAACGTGATGAATAAAAGGCCGTTGGCTGCAGAGAAGAGGAGAGATAAACAGGTGGGCAGAGTGTGGGAACCTTTAGATATGGATTTGACCCCATTCTTTGACTGCAGAGGATGCACCGGTGTGTGTGTGTGAGGCAGGGAGAGGAGGAAGAAGATGCAGGTTGATAAAGGTCAGAAGTTGAATTTATTGAGAGTTTGTCCTCCCATCAGTCATCAGCGTCCTCTCCGGCTGGATTCATCTGCACTTTATGTGACGCTGCTGCAGAAATAAAACTCGAGATGATTGTCTTCACTCTGGTCATGAGATACATACGTATGAAGCAGGTACCCATAATCCTCCCCAGGGTGTGATCTTTATCCCGTCACACTCGGCTGATGTGTTGATGTTGATGCTGATGTGATCCATGCTGGAGCTGATCTCATTATTTCTCCTCCCAGCTGTGTACGAACAGTCCTGCGAGGCGTACAAACACAACGGCAACACGTCGGGACACTTTTATATCGACGTGGACGGCAGCGGACCAATCAAACCGCAGCTGGTCTACTGCAACATGACAGGTGAAACACACACACACACACACACACACAAACTTTCACTCCTTCTCTTCCTCTGATCATCACTCAACATTTAAGATTAACATTCACGTAATTATGAAGGATGATGCTCCTCTCGTCACGCTCTGATGCACTTCATCTTCCGCCCCTCTTTCTCTATTTTTCTTTTGTGTCATGTCATTTGTTTAAATATGAATAATGATGGCACACTTCCTCTCTTTATGTCTCGCTGCTTCGTATTATACACGTGTATCTCTGTATCTGTCACTGTGTGTCTGTCTCTTAAGTTCAAGCTTTTTTTTCTTTTTTTCCGCTGAGTTAGACGAGAAGATTGATGCCACTTTCATCTCCGTCCTCTAAATATGGAGCTCGAGCTGTGAGGAAATCAGCTTAGCATATCATAAAGACTCTCTCTCCAAAGTTATATCTCATCCACACAAAAACTGAAATATAAAAGTGGCAGAGTGTGGTCATGTGTTTCAGTTTTGTGCAAATATACTGTATATATTTATATATATATATAATATAATCTGTTAATTATTAAGTGTGCTGGTTGGTTACAAAATCATTCTAAGAGTGCCGGAGCAGCAAAGGTGAGATATAAGATGTCTGTAGATGTGATGCACAGATGCAATCATCAGTATCTGTCTGTCTCCCACCAGAGGAGAACACGTGGATGGTGATCCAGCACAACAACACAGAGCTCACAAGACTGCGACCGTCTCCGGGTGGAAACCAACATTCGGTCCACTTCGATTACTCGACCGAAGAGGAGCAGCTGTTGGCCGCCATCAGCCAATCGGAGCACTGCGAACAGGAGCTGTCCTACCAGTGCAGGAAGTCCCGCCTCCTCAACACTCCAGGTAAAGGCTGTTCAGAGCTTAGCATGAAGACTGGAAACAGATAAACAGCTACACTGGCTGGTCACCAGCACATCGTGTCTCAGAAACTTTCCTGTACATTATACGCTTTATGTGCCAGATTATTTCTTGGCTGGGACTCGTAACTTCCTGAAGTGTCTGCTGTTTGCATGACAACCGCCCAGAGCCAAGATACAGTCAATAAATAATCAGTAGTGTCAATATATCATGTTAATTAGTGAGTTTTAGAGGTGCTGACAGGTGATTTTACTGTTGGACAGAGCCAGGCTAGTGTGCTGCTCACTGTCACTTTATATCGAATGGACGGAAATGTGAGTGGGATCAATCTTTCTATTTAACCATGTGCCAAAAAAGCAAATAAGAATATTTCTTAAGCTCTCTTCCTGAAGCCTGTTGGTTATTGGCTGTTAATGATTCTTAATTTGGTCACTGACTCTATGACAAAATACAGAATAGGACTCAACTGTATCAGTAACTTGAATCATGTGCTCTGTTGAGCTGTATGTTTGTTATTATGCTTTAATAATTAAAAAGTAGATCTCACTTTTTAAAAATCCGATCTAATCTTAATGCTTTTAATCTTTTAATCTCATCTCGTGGAGAGCGCTCTTGTACTTCATTTCCTCTCTTTTCGCTCAACACCCCTCGAGTGCACGTTTAAATAAGGAAAGACTGTAAACAAGAACCCTTCAGTTCTTAATGGACTTGTTGAGTTAAATAAAAGTTAATGAGAGTGTGCTCAGGCGGACTTTCTTTATCTGTGGACACGTTTTCCAGACCAGACAGAAGAAAAATCATTACGCTCTCTGCAAACATATTGAGGTTTTTTCTTTTTCACAAATGATTCAGACAAATTGATTGTTCAGGATTAGTTTGATAGCTCCTCCCGGAATGAGTATTGAGTTAGATCAGTGTTTTCTTTGTTCAGGCGTGTCTTCTTCTGCCTGTATTGACTCCGAAGTGGAGAAACTTCATTGAATTTGTCTCGTAGCAGTTAATAGAACAGCTTACATGTTCATACAAGTCCATATACAAGAAAAACATCAAGCATCATTGAGTCTAAAGAGACACTAATACACACTAATACCGGTCACTTTGTCCAGGCTGATGCCAACAACTATTTGATGGATTGCAATCAGATTTTGTATTTCATGGTGCCCAGAGGATGAATCTTACTAACTTTAGTTTGACTTTTTCTTTTTTGTGCCATCATGTGGTTGACATTTGTGGTTGGAGTGGATTGGATGGATTGCCATGTACAACTACAGTTGTTGCTTTTCTACCATTTTCACTGTACAGCTCACTACATGGTCTTTGTAGTTCTATGTGAGAGAGAAACTCTGAAGATGTGTCCGTCAATAGTTGATTGATAACTCTTGATAACTCACAATCAGTAGCATACTTGATAAATGACTTGTTAAGTAACTGAGGGAATTTTTAACCTGGTCTCTACTTTCTCATGTTTTGTGCCTGCACAATCAATGTACGTCCACTAAGAGTGCTGATATTATAAATGACAACATCATGGAAAGGATCCCTGCACAGATCGACCTTTTGTGAAAGAGTAAGCAGCAGTTAAATCACTGCGTTCAAAGTCAACGTTCACTGTTCCAACATTTACCAATTCTACTTTGGTGGAAATAAATCCTTAATTTGCCAAGTTAGACGTGAAAATATCGGGAGAGGAGCGAGAGGGAAGTCAGGCAGCAGAGAAACAATATGCAGAGACTAATTGAGTGAAAAATCTTCACGTCTAACTCGATGAGTTAAGAGTTTTTGCGCCATCTACTGGTGTTACTGTCAGTGAAGTCTGATGGCTTTCAACTCGGCAATATAACAGCTGTTTCTAGTTCAACAAAAAGGATCCTACTTTTCCAAAAAGTTTATGTAGGAAACATCTCCATAATAACAATCTGAGCCAGTCAATGACAGTCAATGCCAGTGTGCTGTGCTAATTGCGATCAGATGCAGCCCTCTTGCTCACTACTGGACCAGTTCAAGAATTGTGGTCATCAAAAATATGGTCCAAGTTGAAAAATACCCCTAAAAATACCCTTTAACAAGTCATTTATAAAGGATGCCAGTTTTCCTGCGGACATCCACACAACTATCGATTGCAAGGACACATCTTCAAAGTTTTTCTCTCCCCTGGAACTACAAAGACTATATAAGAGAGAAATCTGAGAGGTGAAGGAACTTTTTTGGGGCGGGCGAGTAATAAAATGATGAATGAAAATACTGAAAGTGGAAGAAAGGGAAGATAAATAGAAGTTCCATTATAAACTCCCTGCTGCTCTCCGGGAAAATAAAGAAGTGCTGACTCAACAGAGACCTTTCCAATCATCCTCTCTCACTCCTCTCCACCTACACACTCTTAGAGTGTGAAATACATTTTTCACTGTATACTATCATCGCCCTCCATCCAAAAACAATATATTCAGTTTTAGGGGTATGGAGCTGGCAAACATCCCTCCGCTTCAAACAGTGGATTCATCTTGGGACGCTGGTAGGTCCATTCAGCACTCCACTATTTTCTCACAGTCCAATTCATTTTAGGACACAATAAGGCAGTTTCTTACAGTATATCCAAGGAGAGTGCAATTTTTGTATCCTGCAAGCATCTTTTGGTTGATTGTGAGCGGGGCCAAGAGGCTGCACTTCTGTGCAGTTTTGTGAGTGCAGTGGTCTTTTAAAGTTTCGACCAGTTACTTTTTGTAAACTCATAAAAGTTACCAGAAACACTCAATAAAATGACTTGAAAGGGGGTCGGTAACACGAACAATTGATGGAGCCATTCAATAAGCTTTGTTTTTCTGGCTTACAATCTCTGAGAAAAAAAAAGTTTGTGAAGCTTTCTCTGTCTATAATCAACTTTTCTTCCATTTTCCTGAGACGAAAATCTGCCGCTGAAACAAAATCACATCAGGCAGGAAACGCTGAAATTTGATTATCCATAAATAATTTAGCCGAGGTTTACCGTAGCTTCCAGGTTTGTAGGAAAGAACTGGACGTGTTGTGACAGGATATGTGAGATGGTTAGTGTTGTTGTTAAAGTAGACTGAATGAGAAGAAACAATAGAACATTGCTGGACGTGTTCAGAGGAGATAACTTTTTATTTCACTGATTAACCGACTTTAACGATGCTGGCACTCGCTCACTCTCATTCACTGTCTATGTCACTCGGCCACTGCTCGCTCTCTCAGATCATCTTACACAAACCAAATTAACCAAACCAAATTAAGTTTCAGAGTTTAGTCCATGAATCCACCTGGATAGTCTCAGTTTCAGAGACATCTCAGGCTGACTGTGGAGGGTTTGACTGGTCTGAATGGCCACAGCGTGATGTTGGGCTGCGTTTTTTCGAAAGTTGGATCCTGCTCAACTTCTCCACCGCTGGATTCTGTCTGAATGTACTGAATGTGTGTTTGCGTTTCAGAGGGCTCTCCGTTCAGCTGGTGGCTCGGTGGTCCTGGTGCCGGTCGCGTCCAGACTTACTGGGGTGGATCTCAGCCTGGCAGCCAGCAGTGTGCCTGCGGCCTGCAGGGCGACTGTGTGGACCCACAACACTACTGCAACTGTGACGCCGACCGCATGGAGTGGTACTGAACTTTAGAAATATATAAACAAGATTATTATGACTGTTCAAACAAAGATTAGTCCTAATGAACCTTTATTTAGGCAAATTTCCATTTCCCTGTGTGTGCTGCTACCTGATTAACCTGACACACGACTGTGAGCTGATTTCCAGCCCCCATGTGTGCATAATTATCAGCATTAGAGTTTAATTTATTAACACCTAATGGACTGCAACTTAATTAAAAGTGCACTATGTCATCACCTTTATGGCAAAGTTATCTACAACAATTTCACAAAGATAAATTCCATTAATCAGCCACACTTGAACGGTCTGAGCCTACCTGTCAACACAAAAATAAAGACATAAATAAACCAAACTCTGATCTTTGCTCAAGCGCTGATTAGAGATGAAGCAGCAGGATAGCTGTTCATTTGGCAGCATGAGTGGCCAGATGAGATCAGAGGAAACCAAAGCCACGCACAGTTTCCACCTCCAACCAGGCTCCCTTCTTCACTCGGCCGCAACCTCAGAGAGTCATCTTTGACGATAACCTTTCCTTTGAACAACACATTAAATCACCAGAGCTGCCTTCCTCCACCTTAAAAACATAGCCTGAGAAACCCTCATCCACCTCTTTCATCACCTTCAGAATAGACTAGTGCAACAGCATCCACTAAGGCACACCATCCAAAACCTCTGCTGCTCACAAGCTCACCCACACCTGCACCCAAAGCCCTTCAGAACCTCCTACCTCGCAGACCACCGCCACACTCCATCTCCTCTGATGCAAACCTCTTGACCTCAGCACCCAGGACCTGGGGTGACAGCGCCTACTCGGTTGCTGCCCCCCTCTCCACAAACACATCCACGCACTGACCTACCCACCTTCAAACAAAAAACACACCTTTGAAAATAGCTTTTAATGTTTAGATTGCACATTAACTTGATGAATGCTTTTTATTGTATCGTCCTCTTCACACTTCAGTGAATGTCAACAACTGACGCATGCGAAAAATACGCTTAATTTCCTTCGTTCTGCCGTCCAAAACTGTCAGACTGTTCCATGCTGACGCTGTTTTTTACAGACCATTCATCAGACCCTCAGCGTGCTGTGAGAATACGCCACTCATTTCCAGTCCTGGAAAAATTCCCGCCTGACAGCGAGATTGACATGTAGATTACAAGAAGTGCATAAAGCCGAACATGGGTGTAAATGGACAGAGCTGCTCACTCAGCTGTCTGGACTCAGTGCCTCTTTTGGAAAATAGCTGTCACTGGAATTGGCGTAGATGGAGTGTTGAGTGTCAGGACGGCTGCGATACGATCTGGCTCTGCATTAAAGTGTCTTCCTTAAAAATTCTTCAAAGACAGCACTGTTGTAACATGATCCAAAAAAATCAGTATTAATGTCAAAGGTGGTAATCCAACTGAAGCTTCTTTATCTTTTTGTTCTTAGATTATTTATAATAATTTATCTTCTAATCCCTCTTCTTCTACTGCTTCTGTTTTTATTCCTTCTCTTCCTGTCATTTGTTCTTTTTCCATGTTTTCTTCTTCTGCAATCATTCTCTCTCATCTTTCTATTCCTTCTCCTCCTCCTCCTTCTCCACTGTCTGGTCTGTGTTTTCATCTCTTTCCATTTCTCTCTTACTCTTTCCCTTTCCATCTCTTCATCTGGAGCTGTGCTCCTCTTTCCTTTGTGCCTTCATCTGTTCATGTCGTCGTCCTCCTCCTCATTATTTATCCCCTTCTTGTTTCATCTTTTCTCCTCCTTCTTCATCTTCTTCTTTTAAATCTTCTTTTTACTTGTTTCTGTTACTTTTTACTCCTCCTCCTCTCCATCACCTCCTATTCCTCCTTTTTTTCATCATCTCTAACCTCCTCCCCATCTTTTTCCTCTTCCTCCTCTTTTCATCTCTCTGCCTTGACATTGCATCTTGATCTGTTTCCTCACCTTCTTTTTTCACCTCTGCTTTTCCGTTCCTTCTTCCGCATCTCTTCCCGTGTCACCCTTCTTCTCTCGTCTTTCCCATTCTTTCTTCATCTCTAATTCTTCTTTTAATTATTTCTCTGTCTCTCTTTACTCTTTACTCTTCCTCATTTCCATCACCTCCCATTCTTCCTTTTTCCATCATCTCTAACTTCCTCCACTGAATCTTCTTCTCTTCCTCCTCCTCAGGACCGAAGACTCGGGCATGCTCACCCACAAAGAGAGCCTCCCTGTCAAGTCTCTGGTACTGGGAGACATCCAGAGGCCGGGGTCAGAGGCCGCCTACAGGGTGGGACCCCTCAGTTGTCATGGAGACAGTAAGTCCAACACTGGTTGCCTGGTTACACGTGATGGAGAGACGACAAAAAAATACTGTCACCTCTTTCCTGTTCTGATGTTGTTGTGTTTATTGAAGCAGCAAAGTGAAACCAGAAACTCTTGTTGGTATGGATATCCAAGATTAGGGCTTTAACATTTTTATTCCACCTCCTAATTATGTGATAGATCCATTCTAGTGAGTACGCTACCTCAACATCTAGAAGCTAATTATCATTAGCAGAACATATTTCCTTTTAAGTTTTCACACTCTCATATTTGCCTCTCATTAAACGCATTACAAGGTAAATCAAAGTAGCATTTTCATCCTTCAATTATTTGTAATTACAGCCGTTCTGTATCGACCCATGCAGATAGATAAATAAATGTTAGGCATGATTAATCAAACAGACCGTGTAACAGAACTCATGCCCTCGTGAAAGCTCATTAGCCAAACGCGTTGCCTCGTTTGTTTGCTACGTGATTTCCATTTAAAGATCTCCACAGTGAGTTTTCTTTGTGTTTTCTCAGAGAACTTCTGGAACGCTGCGTTTTTCGACAAGGAGACGTCGTACCTCCACTTTCCCACCTTCCACGGAGAGCTGAGCGCGGACATCTCCTTCCTGTTTAAAACCACGGCCTCGTCCGGCGTGTTCCTGGAAAACCTGGGCATCAAAGACTTCATCCGGATCGAGCTGAGCTGTGAGTAGGAGGCTGAAGGGTGAAGATTTAATCCGGATTAGAGTGATGTGCGAGTGAAACCTGGAAGTCAAAGTCTTAATCTGGATCTGTGTAAAACCCAGAGGTTACAGACGTAATCTGTATAAAAACTCCTCTGGAGGGAAAATATTATTTTAGGTTGAACTCAGCTGTCTTGACCTTCCTGTCGTGACTTTAATACAAAGTTTAAGAGCTTAGTCTCTCCAGTTTTCGGCATGAATCAGCCAGCACTTGAACATTACACCCAAAAAACCATGAGCACTAATCTGCTGCTGTGACAGCTTCCACTCCTCTAAGAAGTGAGGTTGGCTGCTTATGTTGGGTGTTATGGTGTCGGACGGGGTTGAGGTCGAGATCTTCAACATAAAACTGGTATAGACACTTTTCATGGAGCTGGATTTGTGAATGGGGGCACTGTCATGTTGAAACAGAAGAGGATCTTCCCCGAATTGTTGCCACCGAGTTGGAAACACACTGATATCTAGCACTAAAGCACCTGGAAACTTGTTTTTACAGATTGAATGAGTAATAATTTGATTGAATGATTTCGTTTAACACCCTCAGATCTCATTTAAGAAGAGTTAACACTCGAAAACTCAACGTATCTGCTTCATCAGGACTTAAATGGTGTGGTATGATCAGATTTAACAAGGATGGCAACACAAGCAAACAACTTTCTGACTCATTACATTCCTGATTGATAAATATGTTGTATGTATTTCCTTTGAGATTGGCACAGTCTGTGTAAAACATTCATATAGTGTGTTTAATGTCATTCAATCTTTAATCCTACCTTAACTTCAGTGTGATAATATAAAAGGGTTTTCTTTTTCGCTGTGCACTACCAGCAGCACACAGATAGAGATTAACTGGTGAACACAGGGAAGCACTTAGCAGCTAAAGACAGATATTTCCCTCAGGAGTTGGTAGAGACCAAAAACGGATTTAATCGGGGGTTAATATTGGACTCATTGATTTGTCAGGTGGACAGAAACAGGACTCCTAATTAATGATAATGTATGTCCCTCCTGCTCATGAGGGACATACGGAGGCCCAGGGGGAACATTTTCACTGCTGGCTACACTAGATTAGCATGAAGACGGATCGGTAGGGAAAACAACTGGACCTGTACTTAAAAAGTAGAAACACATTAATAAACAAGTCGTATCTTTAACCTGAACAGAGAAAGGACGCCGGTCTGAAACGGCTGCACTGACAGCAGAAGTTTATTTTGCTTTGCTTCAAGGATGCTGTAGAGAATGAAAACACAAAGATAAATTATTCTTTACTTCGCTTTAAGTTTCTGTTTTTATAGCTTGAACTATATTTTCTGCTCAACTTTTTAGCCATAGCCCACAGTGTCCATCATTTAGAGGATGACAGCAGTGACCAAGAAGGTGTTTTTTTACTTTATGTGTACGACAGCTTTGTGCTTTTCCACCTTTACGGGCCTCATTGGTGTGTTGTCATTTAGAATATGGCAGAGATAGAGCGTGTTCTTTATGCTTTTGGACGTCTTGCATCATTTTTGAAGCAGTCATCAGTCCTGCGTGGTTGCCTTTTGAAGCACGATCAGTCCGCTGACTAGTTTTGCTGTTTCAGTTTGCAGTTTTTGTTTTGTGCATTTTGCATTTTGGTGGAAATGGGATTTGAAGAGACACAAACCCACAACCTAATACAGACACTGCTGCTGCACCAACAGCCCCTCTCTCTCCTCGGGGGAAATCATTGTCTAGTGTGGTTGTTTCAGTTCTGAATACCGCTGCTCTGTAGCCGGCTTCCTCGGATCACTCTGTAACGCTGAGGATGGGCCTGACAACAATTTCTAAATGAAGTTACAGCACAGTGCTGGGATATTGTTTCATCGTGTTCCTCAGCTCGCAGAGTAATACATCTTCTCCTTCCAAAACATAAAGGATGAGGGATGAGACACATGCTCTCCAAAATCGGAATGAACACGATAGGAATTTTGTGACCACTCGAAAGGGGCAACTTCTGGAATCTGCTACAGAAGTAAGAAAACCTCATTCAACATCTTAACGTCGCTTATTACTGAAAATCCAACCAAACCAATCCTTTTTCCACAGTATGTCATGTCCGTGTCCAGATAAGGACTGGTGCTGTCTCCAGTTAATATTTAAGTTTTTCAGCTGCCCTTGAACATCATTTCCCATAAGGCCCAGACGTTCACAGACTAAATATCGAGGCGAATCCATGGACGAGTCGAGAGGATGAGTTTATCTAAAATATGTCTGCAGCAGCAGCACAGAGGACCGAAGGACAGAAGTCAGCCAGCAGATATCCGGGCCAAGACTTCCTCTTTCACACACTGATCATTGTTTACTGTCCGATAAGAAACTTTCCAAGAATGGAGTTTGAGTTCAGAGACGACGTCTATGAATGGATTGTTTCACTAGATCATTTTTAAAAAGCTAAATTGTTGTCAGCTGACAGCCAGCCATTGAGATCTTGGATCTCGTTTGGTCTCCACGCAGATTTATGCATGCAACCAAAGCCTGCTCCAGTGTGATTGGTCAGTACTACTCAGACAGACTCTGCATTCATATGCAGATGTCAGATTTATAGAGATTAGGCTGGTAACACCCGATCAAGTAAAGAAAAATAAAAATAAATGTCCTCTGCTCAGTCAAAATACAGTAAATTTGGGCAAAGAGTTCAGGTGGAGCTGTGGATGGACGAACAAAGATGACAGCTGTTAACAAAACATAGATTTCAGATTGGAATTTATTAATTTACATGCAAAGGCCACAATTAGTGGAGAGTGCGAGTTATTACGACCATGATGTCTAAAATATGAACTATATTTCCAGAGAGATGGTGGCATAATATCTGAGTCACTTTAATACAGTTGTAGATTTTTCGTGGTCACTGTCTCAGTATTGCTAAGGCAGAGCGAGGCTTTACTCATTGGATCCTGACTCACACCTCCTGTTCTGTCGATTCATCTCTTTCTATTTCCTTCCTCATTGTTGCCATCCTCTCCATAAATCATACCTTTACCTCTCCACCTCCCCGTCTCATCTGTCTCCTCTCCCCCTCCCTCCTGTCAGCTTCCACTCAGGTGGTTTTCTCCTTCGATGTGGGTAACGGGCCGCTGGAGGTCCGCGTGGAATCGAGCGCCCCGCTGAACGACAACCGGTGGCACCGAGTCCAAGCCGAGCGGAACATCAAGGAGGCGACGCTTCGATTGGATGAGCTTCCGGCCGCCACGCAGGAAGCTCCCGCTGACGGACACTTCCACCTGCAGCTCAACAGCCAGCTATTCATAGGTGAGGAGGAGATACGTGTGGACAGGGAACAGTTCCCTCATTAGTAGCTGCACGGTGTGTTTAATTTATTTGACACACAGGCACTTCTTATACAGTACATCTTATACAATATCCTCCTTTATCTCCACTTTATTAAGTGATTTTCTGTCTGTGTTATTACGTGTCCACATGTGACAGATGTTCATCACAGTAGTTTGCTATTGTTTGGCATATGGCATGTATTTGTGATTGATGCACAAGCAATTCAGGCAGCAGCATTGCTGTTATGCAAGCTTTATGCATAACAATTAAGTCATGTTAAGTTAAATACCAATTAGCAGTATGGGCCAGCTCTGACTGTCACTGCACAGGAAGATAGTTGCATGCACGTCTGGTCCTATTTTTGCATCCACGTTCAGGATAACAGATAAAAGACAGAATTCTCACACATTATGATCCTACAGAGTGTTCATCAGACAAGTGGTCAAATGACTGTACTGTATATCGGCAACAAAGTGATTACATCCTGCTGATTTTATACAAAAAATATATAAAAAGTTGCAACTTTTCACAGATGTTGTGTGTTAACAGCTATTTTCCAACTCCTGTAGTTGTAGTTGTTACAAAAAAGACTCATTTATCATTTATCAACAGGGGTTCTGAAACTCTCCCTCCACAGCTGAACCTACCAGGGAAGTAGAAAAACATAGTACAGGATGTGATCTTTAAGATGTGTATCTGTATCTGCAGAAAACTTGTTGTACGATATCAGCTGTATTGGATGAAAAAGGTGCTGAGTCTGCACATGCACCGCTCCTTCATGCACAGTCCTTCAGTATAAACTCAGGATAGACGGTACACTCACAAGATCTGTCCTCCTACAGAGTCCTACATACTCTAAAAGGAAAATAATTATTCTGTTTCAAAGCTGCTAAACTGCTGTTGGCCAATTCAGCACTATTGAATATGAAAGCGATGAGTCAATGGTTTCTTCCCACTGAGCAATAATCAGACTTGATGAATAAAGCATGCATCAGGGAGCAGTAATATATATAAAGTAGTGCGTGAGTGAGCGAGGGTCTTTAAATAATCTGTAAATGAAGCTGAACCTGTGAGCGATGTCATGTCATTAAGCATCTCTAATGCAAACTTCATCTGTTCGACCTACTCACTCTCCATCTGTGGACCGGCAGGACCAAATAATCCATTCATTATCAGGTTTTATCATCCTGCAAATATTATGTATGTCACTTCATATCAGCAAACACACACTGCGGAGGGAAAACAAACCAACAAACAGTCATGAGATTGGATGAAGGCAGCGGCAGCAGTGGGGAAATCGAGGTGAATATTGACCGGCTGAATGTGATTAGCTGATAATCCTCTCCGAGGTCGTCAGTCTGAACCTGTATGTATGTTTACCTCTGAGTTATCGGTACAGATCACTGGAATAAGTCTAATGGATTTATGTGTTGGAATGAAAATATGATCATGTCTATTCACAAACTGGTGGTAGATTGTTTGCAGGACAAAGTTCTGACTTGATTAGTTCTGAGAGGAGAAGTGACTAGACGAGGTCTAGCTGGAGAAAACAAAAGTTATGTTGTAAAAGTATTAAACTTCCATAGTTAACTATAATTTATCGAGTATTTTTCCAGATACTCAAAGATGCTTAGATACAATACAAGTGCAGACTTGTAGGATTAGCATTTAGAGGACGACAACATTGGAAA
Organism: Larimichthys crocea; assembly: GCF_000972845.2. NCBI lineage: Eukaryota > Metazoa > Chordata > Actinopteri > Sciaenidae > Larimichthys > Larimichthys crocea. Next base: position 2,488,193 of record NC_040012.1, read on the forward strand.
TGAGTTGAGGGAAGTTGAGATATCTTCACTTCTTGTCCGTACTATGTGTCAACTTCTTCTTATTGGCCATACCAGCATCATCTCTAGCAAATAGCAATGTTGGTTTATTGGGTGGCCACTAAATTTGGTTTCAGACGCTCAATGTGGATGACTTTGGTGATTCTCTTTCCTCCATAAAATTGACATTTTTTGGGCAGCTGTTGGATGGTTTGCCATGAAATTTTGTTCCGACCTTCATGTGTTGAAATTAGAATTTGTCCAACATTTTTATTTCTGATCAAATACCTTCCCATCATTGGGGCAGCTGTGACTCAGGAGGTAGAGCAGGTTATCCACTAATCAGCAGATTCGATTCCCAGTCTGCATGTTGAGGCGTCCTTCAAGATACTGGTGATGAGCACCTTGCATGGTAACCAATGCCAAAACTGTGAACGGTCTTCCGACTACGGCTTTCATACCAAGTCAGGGTATGAAGGGGTGAATGTGATATGTACTAATTGCAACCTTATGTCAACTAGAAAGGACAATGTTTATTGATAAACTTGTTCCTAATCCTCAACTTGCTTTTATTGAAGAAAAAATCCAACTGAATGATCAAACCAAACCTTGCAGAGCTTAATTAGCTTTAATCACCTCAGTTTGTCTGTAAAACGTAGGCATACTGTGTGTCAGCTTCCCACAGTCTCCTCATTCTACTTGCTGCCTCATGCCTTATTGTCTGTCTCCACTTTTGTCCTCCTAAAGGTTCAGTTTTTCAATTCGGCAGCCTATAAAAACTTAGTTTTGGGTCCTTTATCCTGGTGGTGGTTCAGCCCACCACACTGCAACTTTGTTTCTGTTATTTGCTGGCAGACAGACGCGACAAGGAGACACTTGCAGGCAATACAAATGGAGAGCGATGAATTGTTTTCCACCTCCGGTGTGGGTGGAACTGAACTGCGTTGTGTCTAGAGTGGATTGTTTAACTGTTTTCGCAGTCCAACTAGTGTCTCCATGGCTATAAAAACTCTTGATGTGCTTAGGCAAATGTTTTCATTTCTGTGTTTGGGGCTTGTTGTGTAGCTGTTGGCTCTGCAGGATTACTATGCACATATAAACTGTGTACAGTTTATTCATGAGTACACAATCCCTCTCCATAGACAAACAGTTTGCAACACAAAGTATTGAGTTATTTGGATTCACAAGCCTCTGCATTGGCTTGTTTAAATTCATAAACCATCCGACCGCATGCATTGTTTATATGAGTCTTGATTTGCAAAGCAAACTGTTTCCATTGTTTGAATTATAGGCTGCTGTGTTGGTATGTATGAATTCATGAGTCATATTTCAATGTACACTGTATTTACGAGCCATAATCCAGCTTTGCCTTATAAGGCAGTGAAGTCCATTGTTTTGATTAATAAGCTGTGTTATTGCCTTGCATGGATTTATAATCTACAGCATTGTTCACTTTCCAATTCCTTTATTGCTGTTTGTATTGTCGGCGCTTAAAATCCATACACAGCACTTCTGAAGGAGCTTCGTGATGAAAAGAGAAATCACTTCTTTTGTGAAGGTTTATGAGCAATTATTTAGCACTGTTTGGATAGTTAAGCCTTTGCATTTACATTTGTGCTGCATCGCTCTCGACCAACACATGCACCACTTTATTTATGCCGCTGCGTGCAGACAAAGCGGCCTCCTGTACAGTACGAGGATTTTAAGGAATCCTTTGATCATTGCTTCACGTATCCCTCGAAATGCCGCAGCATGCAAGTTAGATCAACCGGTAACGTGTAATGTAAGCGGTGTCCTGAGAAGTCGAAGTTAGGTGGTAATCTATGCTGTTACAATAGACAGTTTAGTTGTGTAGTCTATTTCAAAACCTGCTGTGTTCAGGTATCTGTTGATTTCACATCACAAATCCTTCATATAACAACAAAATAGTCACTGTGCTATCCACAGCCCTTAGCCCATGTACTGGGGCAACAGTCAGAACATTTGCTTCCAGGCCATGAGGATATGTTTTAGCAAGAAAAGCTGAATAATAATTAAAACTTCTTACTTTATATGCTATAATATATTATTCTTGTTGCATCCAATTTGTGTCAAGCTTATCTGTATGTTGCGAGGATAGAAAGAACAACATCGTGACTAAACCAGAAGTTGTAAGACTTGTGAATATCGATGCAACCCTGCAAAACAGATTGGAAGTGCCCTTGTCTAACTCTCTGTCAGCGTGCGTACTGATCGGGATGCGGTGAACAATCATGCTCGGTAATTACCACTGATTCACAACAACATTGTCGATTTAAGAGCGGTAACGTGGTGCAAAAAAGGTTGAAAATGTCTGCAGCCTTACTTCGAGGTATCTTCAGCTTCACAAATCCTTCGTATAAACCTCTATAGATGTCACATGTAAACGGGAGCTGTCATATTATTGATATGTTCTTTCCCTGTGTGCAGCTCAGCAAACCATACTGTCTTTAAACTCTGCCTCTCTCATTATCTGCCACTGTTTTATCGGAACTATCAGACTGATGTCATGTTGAGATTTCAATTCATGTCTCATCAGATACGATGAGGTCGTATCTCACAAAGCTCCTGAGTTTTAAATTCCTTCCTTCTACTTTTTGCTCTCTAAGCTCGATGTTGAGGCTCGGCTGCATTTACCTTTGATGATTACTTTGATCTCAATTTCGCTAATTGTTTTCCACCCTCATGCGTTCCCGTGTGTTTTCGTACACACTGCAGATGCAGTTCTCGTGAAGGTCCCACTGATCGCTCTGCTTCTTTGGTCGGAGGTTGGAGTTTATCTACGTTTGAGTTCTTTGATGTTTTCTTTGATCTCAGCGTCACGAATCCCTCATTATGCTCTTTTGAATGTTTCCTGTAAGCAGCATCAGCATTTGATGTGAAGACAGTGTGATCCATGTTGGAGCTCAAGAACAGCAGGACATGTGTTTGAAACCTTTACCACTGTTAGGAAGGTTTGTTTTCTAAAACCTTTTTCTGCCTCTGTTTTGTTGCATTGATCAGAGAGGGAGGTCCTCAGGGATCTGTCTTTGGTCCCTGTTGGAACTTTCACACATACTTACAAGTTAATCTTTCTTCATGCTAAAGGTTTCCTCTGTCATTGCTACAACTTTGTTCAGTTGTCAAAGGTTCTGTAGGTAGGTAAGTTCCTTTAGTTTCTGCAAAGACGATGTTAGGTGGCAGTTTTAAGGCTTGGATGAGAATGAAACTCGGTTTAATCACAGGCTAGAAGGGTGAAATATCATATATTTAATATCTAGAAAATAAAATATTGTTTGATAAAAAAGCACCCAAGTCAGCCAGTTGGGGTGTAGACAAAGCGCACAAATGTATGGAGCTCTGCGGCCGGCTCACAATCTTCTTTTGGTGTCTGTTTTTTTTGTTTCTGAGCAAATCTGGCGAGACACACTTTGGGCTAACGAGTTGAATAATAGATGAATAAAGTAACTACTTCTACTTGGTTACAAGCCTATTCACTTAAACAACTAGGAAGAGAAGTCAACTCTTTCTCCTGTAGAGACTTTTAGTTGTAGCATCCACTGAGCTTCATGGTCTTCTTTGGGTGCTCGTGTCAAGCTGAAGTTAATGTTTCCACTTTTTAAAACAGTAAATCAGTTCACTTTTACATTCCTTGATGATTGTGGATGAATTCTTGAAGATCTTTGCTCTGATTTGCATTCTGAAATTATCAGTGTTGGCTAAAACTCATGTAGCTTTCGTAGTATTTGGAGCCGTCCGCCCTAACTGCATGATGAAGAACACAATGATGAAGAACACAATCTTGTAAAAAGTAATTGAAGCTGAGAGCCATAACATAAACCTTCAGTGTCCAGTCGACGTGCTGTGTTGTTTTGTTTGTATGTTTCATTAAGGATGTCTCGAAGTGGGAATTTACTGTGATTAAAAATACCAGAAGTTTATTTATGTTTTTAATTAGCGTCTTCAAACTTTGAGAAGAAGTTGTCCACATGACATATTAGTCCCATGAGTTGAGGCTAGACTTTACTCTACACTGGCATCACAGAGCAGAATTCACAGGAGCTTTACAAGATTTCCAGGCCGTACTTTATCTGGATTTCTTGGCATCCTGCACGTCAATAGCTGCATGTTTCAAGAAGTAGCGGTGCTGCTTCAAAGTGTGGTGTTTTTTGGGGGTAGCTGTGTTTTCCTGAGGTAACAAACTTAATTACTAGGCAGTAAACCAGGTGTAGAAACTGGGTTACACTTGCTGTGATTATGACAGTGATTAACACAGAAAAGTCATTTACATGAGAAGTGCAAGCTGTGCCAGAATCAAGTAGGTCATATTATTAGTGTGCATGTAAGGGCAGTAAGTGTGTCACCCCTATGAATGATATTTAATGGTTACCACTTCGTCATGTACAGACATTATTGTAATTTATAGCTTCCTAAATCTTAATCCCTAAGTGCTGAATCATTTTCGGCAGACTTAATGTGGATAAAAAATGACTTTTCGTTGTGTTGTGTCAGAGGAAATTCTGAGGCATATCCTGTGCTGCTTAGCTGGTTCAATAATTCATACGAGTCAAAATCAGAGCAGAGAGAGGAGGCCTAGAGGAGAGTCTAACGGAGCTGCAGTGATTTATCGGTGTGAAAAGCTGCTGCCGCCGCTGCTGAACAATGAGAAGTTGTCAGCTTCAAACACTCGAGAGCAAAGAGATGCCGGGTTTGTGTTCTGGGTACAATGAGAGTTTCAGTGTGTGATCTCTGCAGCAACGGGTGGATGTCATATTTGAACCGTGCAAACAATAGGTGACCATGTTCCGTCTCAGAGAGAGCGCGTGATGTTGAATACAGAGTTTGATCTCTCGTAGTCGAAGTATTGAAGAATAGAGCGGACATATGCAGCGCGACACACAGCCAACCAGCCAGTCAGACACTTTATCCGGCGAGCAGCCGGCTTGGCGTTAAGCAGACAGACAGCTGATGAAAGTTACGCCCGCGGTTTCAGGTTTCCACCTACAGCTTGTTGCCTCGTCGCTTTTTCACTGTTGTGTCACGGCATGAGAAGAGTGCTGACAGGTTGGAGCTTCAGGGGGAGCAGAGGCGACAAGTGGATCAGCTGTAAATGACAGGAGGAGGAGAAATGAAGCTCTGGAGAGAAAGAAAACAGAGACACGCCAACATACAAAGAAATGAGAGAACGAGCTGGGAAGTAGATCCTTCTCTGGGAGCTCCAGCGTTCATTAGCAGAATATCTGAAATGTAAATCTAATGCTTTTTTTATGTTTGCAGGAGGCACGGCGTCCAGGCAGAAAGGCTTTCGGGGCTGCATTCGCTCTCTGCAGCTGAACGGCGTCACCCTGGACTTGGAGGAGAGGGCGAGCATCACACCCGGGGTTCGACCCGGCTGCCCGGGTCACTGCAGCAGCTACGGATCGTTCTGTCAGAACCAGGGCCGCTGTGTGGAGAGAGACGCCGGCTTCCAGTGTGACTGCAGCCTGTCGGCGTACACTGGAGTCTTCTGCCATACAGGTACACACATGAGTATTTTATAGGTTAGTTGAAGGGATTCACACTTTTGAAAGGGACAGAATAACATTAGCCTCTATTTGGATTTGTGTTTCTGTCCACCTGATTAATAGAAGTCTCATATTCACGTCTGTTTCTGTCTTTCTTTGGCTGCTTGACTTTCTCGTCTTGAGCGTACAGATGCTTTATCAGCACTTGTATCACATAAATCAGCTGCCTGCTGGAAACAATGAGACAGAACCAAACAGTAAATGTGCCGTAACATCAAAACACTGACGGTTTTTAGCATGAAATATGTTGATTAATTGATCTTTAAAGTTATCTCAGTTTGTGAGCTTACTTTTTTCAGGACATTGAAACTTCTCAGGCCTCTTCCACTTTGTCTCCACTGTCCTTTACATGAACTCAAAATGTTCATATTGTTGAATTGTTGCTTAAATACACACCTTAAATTACACTCTAATGTTTTCCTCTGATTTCTTACTGACTGACTCCCAGACACTAACCTGATACTCATCCTGGTCTTGCATGAAGATTTATTGAGAAGTCACAGTTTGTTTTTAGCCTGCAGGAGCTCTGTCTAACCAGTTTATAATCTGCTTCATCCTCTCGCTCTGCTTTGCATTCACTGTACATGCATCTCAGCAGCCAAGGTTAAAGCCGTTTTGATGTTTCTGCTTGTAGCTTCTTTGGGAGAAACGTCTCAGCAGAACATTTCCCGAGCCGAGTCTTGAACTTCTGTTTCAGTTGAAACTCTATCAGAGCACGTAGGCAGTTCTGATTCCCACAAGCTCATGTGGAAATACAAATAAAAATGAAAATGTGAGTAATGTCAGCCTGCATGTGTGGGCATTTATCTGCCGTTGACTAAAGGTTAAGGAGCTGTATTATTCCAGAGAAGTTTTACTGCACTCAACGCCCAACGAGAAATACTTAGCTGCGGCGTCTCATCAGAGGTTATTGCAAATAGTGTTTGTTTGATGAGCTGGAGTCTATTTTAGTCTATTGTTTGATGGAAACTCGACACCATCACGTTGACCTTCATGTCCTCCTCAAGTCCAGTAACGCAAGTGAGTTCTCTTAACCCTCCTCCCACCAACTTCAACCAAATAACGATATCTACTTATCTGCCTCGACGTGCTGAGTCAGAACAACAGTTTGTTTTCGCTGAGTCACGGTGACGCACTCTCGCTTTGTTTGATATTTTTAAAAGGTCAACTATTTCCTGTGAAAAAAAAAAATCAAAGCAAAGACTGAACACTTCTTTTTGTTCTGTTGATAACTCATCAGACATGCAGAGTTGTTCCGATGCCTCCCTCGGATGAAGTTTGGAAAGAATAAATATATGAACTGTACTGTTAGAATTTTATTAGCATAGTCCGCCTCCAGTTTAAAGAGTATTTATAACTTTCCAACAGTTTGTTAGTTATCTGTCTTTATCTAATATCACACCTCTGTGGTTTGCTTAAGAGAAGTTTATGAACTGTTACATGTCTGCTATAAAAATGGGTTTTCAACAGCAGGTCTGTGACATTTAGGGCGTCTTCTGAGTACAAATAATCGATAAAACAGCCTCGTAAAAGTATTAATAACTATAACAAGACAAGACTTAGTAATACTGATAGTTACCCATGAATAATGAATATAACAATATGCATTAATATATGTAGAAGGAAGTCCCTGCTCTGTCTCTCTGTCTGGTACAGGTAAATGTTGAATCTGTTAAACATCTACAGACAAAGCGAAACAGTTGAATAATACTGAAACAATTAGACAATCTGTCATAATTCAGACAGTTAAATAATGGTGTTTGATGTGATTTAACCAAAATAAATGATACATTTGCTGATTAAGCTTCTCACATGTTTCTGCTGATGTGTCATTTTTCATTTGACAGACCAGGTGATTACATTAATTGGTACTTAGCAGTAAGGTGAATAATAGCTTTGGGCCGAACGTGTTTTACTGGTTAACAATATTTATTAATATGCAACGTCTCTGTCAAATGAGTTATTAAGCCTCAGTGAAGACTGGAACACGCTTCTGTGTGTTACATGTAAGAAACATGCGTGGTGTTATTCATAGACACAGAGCGCGTCACGCGATGCATTGGAAGGTTGGAAGGTGTGAATCGACCCCGCGATGAGCCTCCACCCATAACACCTGTCTAGATCTGCTGGGATGTAGATTTACAGCCTGACTCTGCGCTGGATTCTTCAGATGGATGGAGAAATAAAAAAAGATGAATTATTTGCTTAAATGGATTTTTTAAAAGCAGAATAATACATGAAATTTAATATAGTTCTGCTAGAATCTGGATTTATCGTTTAGGATTTGATCTCAATCAACAGTCAGTCACAGAAGTCCACATCCATCACCCGAAACTTGATTCATTCTTTAAAATAAAACTCTCCCCGTTCTTCCAGAGGTGTCGGCCGGCTTCAAGTCGGAGACGTCCGTCAGCTACACCTTCAAGGAGCCGTACGAGTTGAGCAGGAACAGCAGCGCTCTGCCGTCCTCCATCTACTCCGACATGACGCTGAGAGAAGAGAACGTCTCCCTGAGCTTCAGGACCAACCAGAGTCCGGCTGTGCTGTTCTACGTCAGCTCCTACTACAGAGAGTACCTGGCCCTGCTCATTAACAAGCACGGTGAGGAGGAGGCTTTTATTTTGAAGTTTACGTGGTGGATGTTAAAGCTCGAGGTGGAGCGTCTTGTTTTCTTTTAATTCTTCTTTTTGTTTGTTTGCGTTTCATTTGTTTGAATGATTTTTGAACGATTTTTCACTCCTGAGGCTCAGATGTTTACTCTGCTCCTTCTCTCACCTTCAATACAGCGCTCCCCAAATCTTGTATTTTCTTGTTCTTACCTCTAATTACTCCCCTTTGCCTTGCGTCAGTTTTTCCACCAACGCGTTTATCCACCTTAGAGATTACAAGTCTGTTCAAGAGTTTACTTTTCGCCTCGCTTCATCTCAACTTTTCTCAATTACTTCCCTCACAGCCTCTCATCTTCCCTCTCCTCCCCTCTTCTTTCTGTCATCTTCTCCTCCTTTCTTTCCTCCTCCTCCTCCTCCTCCTCTGCTGTGCTCTGCAGCTTTACCAGATCTATCAGGATCTGTCAGATCTCTCCTCTCTTTGGATTCACCCCGTCAGCCTCCACTGCCTTTTAATCCGTCCAGCCGGGCTGGTCATTATGTTTTGTCTCGGGTGTTCGCTGGTCTTATCGCTGAGACCTGATGTGTGATGCTGAGGGAATAAAAGTGTGGTGGGCTGCTAATGGGTGGCAGGTCAGCAGCGTGCTGAATAGAAACAGCAGAAAACTTGCTGATGTGTTTTATAAACTTGTGTGAAATAATTATGTTGTGAGTTTGGCTTTTAAGAGTAGTAAGAGGCACTTTGAATTTAAAATTACATTTTCAGCATACGGGAGTGTAATAGAAATTGGCACTTTGCTGCTAGATTAGCTGTAAATGGATTTTTTTTTCCTGCCGTTAATGAGTCAGAGAAAGCTGACGGACAGCGAGGCATTAAGGTTTTCACGCTGACCGTGGAGTCGTCAGGTAAATGCACTTATACTGAAGTGTCCAATTAAATTCCTGAGAGCTCTCTCTTATTTGCCCCGAGATGGCTCATTTCTTTTCACCCTCGACTGCAGCCCAACCACACAACCTCTCTACTTAAGGCGTCTTTTCAAGAATAAATATGTTGTCAGCGCAGCAGCAGGTAGCTGCAGGTCCTCCTAAAAAAACTCATTATTCCTTCACGTTCCCTCGAAGGAAGACTTTGATGTGTGATTTATTATGTTTATTTACAGTAATGTGACACATGCTGTAAAGAAACTGCAATTTATTACCTGAAAGCATCACATGACTTTTATTAAGTCTGTACTTCACGTTCTGAATATTAAGATGATTCATTAGATTCATTCTGTTATTGATGGGGAATATTCTCCTCTTAATATAAACATCTTAATTCGTGTATTTTAATGATTCTGTGTATTTAGACTGTCAGCAAAGATCATTTTTAGGAAAACTCTGCAGGTTGTTTCCTCTCCTGTGAGATCTGAAATGTAACCCTGCAGTCTGATGTGTGTCTCTGTGTGAAGACATGCTGGAGGTGAGATACAAGCTGGACGGCAGCAGAGACGTCGAAGTTTTAAGAAGCGCAGCGAAGAGCCTGGCCGACGGACAACTGCACACTGTTTCCATCCGGAGACTGACAGACTCTGTGTCCGTGCAGGTAATTGCTTCTTCACGTTCTTGTAGAGTAGAGTAGATACTTTATTGATCCCTCGAGGGGAAATTCTAGCATGCATTTTTAATAAAACCACACACACACACACACACACAAAGGGCTCATAGACATGCAAATGTGGAGAGAGATGGTGGAGCGATGGGCAGCCACACGGAGCAGCACCCTGAGAGGGGCACCGAACCGAAGGGCTACCAGTCCACCTTCCACAGGGCGGCAGTAGCTCAGTCCATTTGGACTTGGCTTGGGAACCGGAGGGTGGCCGGTTCAAGTCCCACATGGACATGGATATGGAAGGTGGACTGGTAGCTGGAGAGGTGCCAGTTCACCTCCTGGACACTGCTGAGGTGCCTTGAGCAAGGCACCGATCCCCCCCAACTGCTCGCCGGGTGCTTCTCCAAGGGGCTGCCCATCACTCCACCATCTCTCTATGCCTTGTACTGCACGTGTGTGTATCTGGGTTAAAATGCATGTAAATAAAAATAGAGTGTAAATAGAATTTCCCCGTTCGTGGGATTAATAAAGTATATCTTCTTCTTCTTCTATACTCTGGTCCATACTGGAACTAATAAAGTATTACTGGACTTGAACTGCCCACCCACCGCTTCCTGTAGATGTAGCTGACCTTTGAGGTCTGTGTCTGGTGGGTGTGGATGTAGCGAGGCTACAAATGTAATCCAGTATTGACTCTTCTTTGTTTTGCATTCATAAATGGTGTCTCCATGGAAGTTGGGGTGAACCTTGTGACATTAAATGTGCTGTTAAGACAAAACAACAAGTTAAATGTTATTGTGTTTCATCAATACAAGCAACAGTCGTATAGTCTGTGGTCATTAGCAACAATATGTGGAGTTAAAGTGTCGCGACATTCAGGTCTGCTTCCTTCTTTCTTGCACACCTCGGAGTTCACACGCTGCGCCGGACTGCAAGTGTTGCTGATTTTGTGTCGAGTAGACAAAGTGTGGCGAGCGTTAACCTTTTTCCACGTTTGCTAAATGAGGAGTCGATCTCAAGGGCAAGCACGATGACACACATACAGATGCACACACAGACAGGCCCATATATTCCCTTTGTGGACTGATATGATATTCCTTAATATAATAAAGCCCCAGTCAGCACTTTACTCTCACTTCAGCCAGCAGCTGCTGTCCTGGATGCAGCGACAGCAGGCCAGCAGGGACAGACTACACATTAAAACAGCTCCGGATGAATTATGAAGCGTCTTAATCGTATCTGGATCTCCTGAATCTCTTATCTTGTTAACAACAGCGTCAGATGATGTATGAGGTAAACTTCATCTAACCGGGGCCCGGCAGCCTGAGTGTCTGTATAATTATCAACAGAAATACAAGGTGACCGCGTCTCGTCTGGGTGCAGCCTGCGTTTTAAGGCTCCAGTGAAATATGAAGTGAATGTCATCCTATCGGTTTCCATCATGTTGAATCATTATATCTTTAAAAGCACACTCGTTGTATAAGGTGACAGTTTAGTACGGAGAAAGATATCTCAAAGTATTTACAACATCCTTACATAAAACGTAAAAAAGTGTACGTTCTCCTCCAAAAGATAAATCCTAATACTTCTGGAGCAGATTTATGCTCCCTGCAGGTTAAATCATTCCCATCTTGGACTCTCTCTGAGCTTTTGTCTTTAGATGTCTACCACAATTCTCCCAAAGTTAACTTAGGAAATGATTCTCCTCTTTTCAGATCGACCAGAACGCCAGAGAAGACTTCAACCTGACAGCTGACGGAGAATTCAGCGCGATTAAGTCTCTCGTGTTGGGCAGAATTTACGGTAAGTGAGCGGGCAGTGACGCAGAGACTCAGATGAAATATAACTTTAAGATGTTTAGCCTCATCTGACACAGTTATGGGATATTTAGAGGAAATATTATTCTTAAACTGAAACAGAAGTCAACAACAGACACACAAGAAAAAACATTTCAAATCAATATTTTGCATCAAATTATTGATTTCTTCAGTAAGCAGCCATGGGAAGCTGAATAAAACTCGGCATCATCATGTTGGGTTTATTCCAAATCAATGACTGACTCGCCGTAGATTTCTCCTTATTTATTAAATACATACACAAAACGTTCTAATGCAAACCCAGACAAAAATCTTGCTGTAAAATGTTTGTTTGCTTCCCAATCTTGTGCATGTGGACCTGTTAGCAAGGTGACCAAAATCCTTCACAGGGGAGCTCCACGCAGTTCCAGGAGAGGCTCAGTGGATGAAAACGGACAAATATTACATTAGTTACCACAGGGGGATCTTATAAAAGAGACTAAATGTGTGTGATCTAGTTTAAGAGATAGTTCAGAGATACAATATTGTTTTTCACTTTCCCACAGTCACAAACTAATAAATCCCTTCAGATATCAGATAACATAATCACGATCCCACAGGCTTCAAGGAAATTGAATGAAATCAAGCAAACAAACTAAGAGCAGTGTGAGGGGTCACCTTTGCCGAGCTTTGTCTGAGGGGAGGCCCACGGTCTCAGACTCTGAAAACACCTAATCTAAGACATCAGCAGCTTGGCTGTGCTATTGATAAATCCATGGTGCTGTCTGGGGAGCTGAGGCAACAGATGGATTTGTAATTAATGCGTTTTTCTTCCAGGTCCACCCTTCTGTCAGTTTCACCATGGATGTCTAATATTTTAAAACTAGAGCCTCCTTCAGTCAGTAGCCAGTAAAACCAGGAGAGATAAAAGAAGAGAAGTATGTCGGAGAGCTTCCACGAGTCTGAGCAGGTACGTGTGTTTAGCATACGTAAATGAGTGCAGGGTCAAGTTAAAGCAGCAGTGCACTTCTCTGTAATACACCTGCACAGATATTAAAACACGTCACCACCTGGGAGGGTTAAACCACATCCTCATTGAACTCCTGTATGTAGTCCTCGACCTGTAACAGAGTCGAGGGGGTGAGACAGTAATTGGCTCCGTCATGACTTATTCATGTTCTCTTTGAGCGGCTCCATCAGAGACGGACTGAGATATACAGTGAGCCGTTAATAACACGAGGGGCTGAGCGCCGCGGGCCGCAGCCACACGGCTCCCTGATAAGACGCAGCCAATATAAAAGGAAGCACTCGGCCTATTAGAAGTAAATCTGGAGTCTGCCGCTCATCAGAGGCACGCATCAGCCAATACCAAGTAATAACCATAATAAAATGATTGATTTTACACAGATATGAAATATATCTACTGTTTATTATTTCTGCGGTATTCTGCTCTGAAAGAAGTCATGCAGCAGCGTGTGTTAGTGTCGTGGTTCTCTAATTCTTTTGTGTTGAGTTGATCGAGTTTTGGACGCGCATGCATGAATATCTGTGATGTGGATATTCGTTAATTTTCTCCCCTTTCAGTGCCGAAAAGTTTAATTATTTCCATTTGAGGCGTGGAAATGATGAAAAATCTTCTCTATTGAGAACAAATTGTGATCGGAAGCTTCATTTCACCATGTGAGTCGCTGCTTTCTGCCTTTCGAACACCCGTCTGTCTGAATCTACTGTATCTGTAACCAACTTTGCCGACAGCCAAACATCAAACGAGGTCAACAACACAAGACGTAGCAGCCAGCTGTCATGGTTGCACAGGTTGACCCAGAATGCAGGCTCGGACAACGGTTAGTGAGGGAAGGGGATTTATTGTGAAGTGGGAGAACAGGGGAAGGGGAGGGTCCGATACGAGGTGGAGGGAATGGCTGAGGTGAGGCAGTTGTGGGAATGGATGGAGGAGGCACGGAGTCTGGACGGTCTGAAGATGGTGGATGGAGAGCAGGCAAGCAGGTGGCAGGAGGTGAAGATGGTGGTGGACCTGAGCACAAGAGATCGGTGGTTAGAGGTCAGGAAAGCAACAAGGAGCACAAGGAACAATAGTTTAAGACGGTCCGAACGTGATCTACCACGGAGGCTGAACAAACAATCTGACAAGGAGTGGGAGGAAGGCCAGGGTTTATATGCAGGTGGAGTGATGAGTTGATGGAAGGCAGGTGAGGTGAGGAACGGCAGGTGTGCTTCATCTGATGATGATCCAGGAGGCCCAGGGAAAAGTGCCACGCCCACAACACAGACAGACAAGTAAACACAACACAAGGATGGGGAAACAAGGGGAAACACAGAAACAACCACAGTCACAACTGCCATTGTGACACCAGCGAACATTACTGACTAGTCCAGCAGCAGTCAGCCCAGCTCGGCGTCTGTCTTTCAGCCTTTTATGTCACCAAGCTCTAAAAGTCAGTCCCAGATTTACTCTTGTCCGGCAGCGTCTTGCTCGCTCACTATTTTCTCTTCTTACTTTCCTCCTCTTGTCCTCTTTATCTTCTTTGCCATACTCTGCCTCTACTGAGCCCGGTTACATTACCGACTCTGGTTCATTTCGGCATCGCTCACCATCTGAGCTCACAGTCTGGCCACCACAGCTAACAAACTGAACTAACAGCAGCTACACTTGGCCCAGGCAAACCAGGCAACCCAGCTAACGAACTGAGTTCACTTCACTAACAGCAGCTCCAGTCGGCAGCAGAGAGTTTAGCTGGAGGACGTTTTCTCCAGAAAATATGATCCAGTTTCACCAAAATCAGTGAAATACAGTAGTTGGTGGTGTGTGACTCAGTCACTTATAAAAGTGGAAATGAGACGTTATTCGCCTGATTAGATGCCAGTGTAGCATCAAAATGATTTAAAATCTGTTATTTTCTGGTAGAAAACGTACATCATATTGCTTTGAACCATTCAAATGTATTTTTGGATGTAGAGCTGCAGGATGGTACTCAGCTCAGTGTGTTTTAACCCTGTCATGTCAGCATGTGACCGGTCCTCCCCTCTGTCAAAGCAGAGCGGGCAGAGAGTCAGATCAGGATCGGAAAAAAAGCAGCGGGAAAGTGGATTTTCTGTCGTTTCCTGCCAACCCTGTCATCCATCAGCCTAACTAATGGATCCGGAAGGAATACAGTGAGACAGAGAGAGAGAGAGGTGATGGAGTAGACAGTGTATCAGCTGAGAGGAGCTTACAGGCTGCAGTAATGTCTCCTGCTGTTCTCATCAACATGCAGATGTGCTGTGGTAAAAGCCACAGTCAGCTCTCAGTCATCCGAACAGACACTGATGCAGCTGTTTACAACGTCGGCTTCCACAGCTGCTGTTTACGCCGAGCGGATGTGAACGATCGATACAGGTGAGAGTGCACATCTGTCTTGAGGAGCGATAGACGCCGAGTCACTGACAGCGTGTCTACTGTAACGAGAGCATGTGTGTGCTAATCATTAGAGTCAGTTTGCTGCCGCCGTTGTCCCGCTCTGATCACAGGGAAATGTGAAGCTGAGTCGATGAAGCTTGTCAAGATTTTTATTGGGCGTGTCTTCCTCCTGGGTGAGAGAGCGCGGCCTCTAATGAAGGGTTAAAAGTTCAGTCTGTTCAGATACATAAAGTTTTATATGTGAGCTCTTTCTTTAACACTCAGGGGCTGCAGTAAGTTAACCCGAGAGCTGAAGGATCACGTCACCGCTCAGCACTGAAATCTTTCAAGACCAGAATCTGCCGGTGGGATGAAATATCTTCACTTGGTCCTAATCGATAAATCTCGATGTGAGAGTCAGTTCAACACTTGTTCGCGTTCTTGCCAACAGTTAGACAAGAAGACTAAAGCTACAATCAGCTCCTCTAACTCCATAATATGTGTTTTTTACACACATTATTTTATGGATTCAAGAAACTAGACATTATAGGTTAGTTAGTGAGTATTTCCGTTAACTCTGCACAGAGCTGAGCTGCCTGTTTCCCTCTGTTTTCAGTCTTTGCGTGCTAAGTTAAAGTAGTAGTATCAATCTTCTTATCTACCTCTCAGCTACAAAGCTACTAAGTGTGTTTTTCCTGAACATTTTCTAAAGGGATTGTCACATTATTCCAGAAAATTAAAGAAACAAATCGAGTTTTATGGGAAACAGCTGACAGACACTTTTGTTTCTTTCTCCCAGAGATGTTTTGTTTCTTGGAGGCAAAAGCGACACGATTAAATCTCAGATGTTTAAATTAGAGCTTTATTTGTATCGTATCATATTGAAGAAACGTAATCTTGTCAGAAACCATTTGCATCAGATCATGAATTTTCCAGGTCTGAGAATGTCGACCTCCCCTCGGACAAAGCTCCGGAAAAGTCTCCTCCTCGCCCTCTTTAGTTTACTTGCGTCCAGTCCCTGGATGCCTGTGGGATCATGATTATGTTATTTCATCACACAGAAAACAAGATAGCCTGTTTGACATACACCAAATACATAAAAAAAGGTAAAATTCCCCCAAAACTGCTGAATCTCTTTATCCGAACCACATACATTTGGACTTTGCTGTAGTATCTTTTCACTTCCATCCACTGAGTCTCCCCTGAAACAGTTTGGGGCTGCGCTGAGGGTGGCACGCCCACTCAGAAGACCTCTGCATCGGATTATTAAACTAGTTTCAAGGTGTCCGTTTGTATTAGTCGGATATTCAAAAAGTCTTCTTCTCTCTTCAGGGTCTGATGATTTGGATCCAGACTTGGCCCGGTTGGCTTCTCTCGGTTTTACCGGCTGTCTCTCGGTGGTCCGCTTCAACTCCATCAGCCCCCTGAAAGCGGCTCTGCTCCACCCGGACACCAGCCCCGTCTCCATCACCGGACCCTTAATCCAGTCCAACTGCGGCTCCTCGTCTTCGGCCAATCCCTACGAGGCCGAGAACACACACCACCTGTCAGGTAGGAGTCAGGTTTGTGGACGAGGTTGAAAAGTTTTACTTCTTGCGTTCTTGTGGGAGAGAGTAAAACTTCTGGTTGTTTTTAGGAGTTTCAAATGTATCTCTTGGCTGTGAGGAGAACTTCAGGTCTTCAGACTGACTACTCAGGTTTATTTTTACCGTGGTTCGATTATCTGTTCTAGGATTCTTCCAGTCAGCGCGCCGGTCTTCTCTCATGTATCCATTTTTATTTTTTGCTGATGCGCTTTTTTTCTGTTGGTTGCAGCGTCTTGAGCTGCTCAGCTCGGCTGACGGCTGCTGCGTGAACGCAACTCTCGCTTACTTGACAGTATTAGCTAAAGTAATGTTAATACTTTAACAAATCTCATATTTATTTGAAGATAGCACGAAATGGGAAAATTATATGTCCATTTTAAATCTGTAAAACTGGCTCGAAGTACACAGAGATACACAGGTCTCACAGATACAGGAGCGTCAGTATTCATTATTATTATTCAGAAGATGTTTTCTGACTTCTTCTTTTTAAACGTCACTTCTCTTCACTTTGTCTTTAACGACCAATAATCCTTTTTAGACTCTTTAAACATGTTTGTTTTGGTAAATGTCTAATTAAAAATCAGGAAATCAGAAATGTGTGTTCACGTCTTTTGTTTCTCTTTGTTTCAAACTGCGTGACAGCCTCATTAAACATGCACACCTTGTTGAGGAGATTCGTGACAGTGAACCTGATGCGATCATTAATTTGGAGTCTCCAGTCGTGTTTCTTTCCTCCCAGCTTCATGTTGCTTTAATAGAGTTCCTTTTGGAGAGCTGCTGCTGTTTTCTCCGTCTGCTCTGAACGATGATACTCTTCTTTTCCTCTCCACGTCTCCTCGTCTAATTCTTGGTGGCCTTTGGTTTTTCTTTTTCCCCGCTCTCCTTTCCTTTCTGCCACCCCTCTCTCTTTCTCTGCTGTAGACCAGTCTGGCTCGGTGGGTTCAGGTCAACCTTTAGTCAATGCCATCAGGACCGACTCGGCTGTGATTGGAGGTACTGAACTGATTCTCCATCTTCCACTGCACCTGTTTCATCTTGTTTTATTGTGTTTGTGTTGGACTTCTCTTAGCAGTGAGAGTCAGAGATTTTTTTACTGATGAATGATGTTCATCTGAAAGCTGCAAAGGTGAAAAAAAAAATCCATCTGAAGTTTAAAAAAAAGTTTTTGCAGAATTTTTGCTCCTCTGCCCGGCCATTAAATCTCAGTGACCCCGTGTCTCGCTGCACAATGGACAGCTGAACTAATTAAACCTCGTCTGAAATGACTCGAGACTTTCACACTCATCTTTAAAGGCAAACTAAAGTAATATAGTGAGAAATTGATTTCAGCTGTATTTCGGAATTCTAATTAAATGAAACTTTTTTCCGGATAATAAAAAATGTGCCGAACAGAAGAGTCCAGCTGAGTCCGAACACGTGAAGCTCGGGTTCGCTGCGTGTTGAAGTTAGATTAGTGGAACAACCAGACTGCAGGGCAGAGAGAATCTGCATACGCAGCGGAGGCAGAGACGGGCACGAATCATGTGTCTGACTTCACAGTGATCCAAAGTCTGCTGTGATAATTTACTTTACAAAAAGAGAGCCAGCAGGCAGCGAGATGAGGACACATCAAAATGTTGTTACTCCGCCGGGTGTCAGAAAGGTTTGTACCTCCGTCAGTGTTTTGTATATTTTAGTTGTTTAACTGCAAAAATTGACACAACTAAGTATTTTTAAAGCTCCACTGATTCATATTTTGTAGAACTGCGTTGCCCCACCCCAGAGATTTAAAATCAGCATAGCCAGGTTGTAAAATTATTAGTTATTATTATTATTAGTTATTTTTGTGTAAAAAAAGTAGCAGTAAGTGCCAAAAGATGACCGCAGCGCCATAATGAAGTCTCATTCATCATCAAAAACAACAATTTTTCCGGAGGATAGTAACATTACAATTCATAAAATGCTCAGGTGAACAGTGGAACATCTATACATTACATTTTTGTCTTAAAGAAACACTATTCTGAACCAAAATATCTGAATATGTCGGAGTTAATGTCCTCTCCCTTGCAGGTGTCATAGCGGTGGTGATCTTTGTGATTGTGACTGGTCTGGCGATAACTGCCAGATTCCTCTACCGGAGAAAAGAGACGTATCGAAACCAAGAAGTGAAGGGGGTCAAACAGGACGACAGCCAGGATTTCCCTTTCAACAACCAGGCTGACTCCCAGAACGCCTCCGGCGAAAACCCAAAGGAGTATTTCATTTAACTGGAGGCCCCCGATGACCCGATGAGCTGGTGGTGGTTGGTTTTTGGAGCAGAGGTCGCAGACAGGGAGGCGTCCCGTCACGCCTCAGGACTTTACACTGCACTCAAAGCCACTCAGAGACTTCACCTGGAGGCCGTGGCTCCACAGAATATGGAAAGCAAGAAGGAAACAACGCACACAGTTTTTTGTCATTTACTGTAAATTGTGAATATACTGATACGGACTTCTAAGATGTTGATATCGTTTCAAAAACTGTAAATATTCAAAGATGTAAATGTGGAAGTAACGTCTCCGGCAATCGCTAACTAATGTCATATTGAAAAGGTTGCAAATACTCTTAAGGGAAACAGTTTTAATGGCTTGATTCTGAGCATTCAAACTTTATTTCGGGGGGTGCTTGGGAATCGTGACTGGAGAGTCTGATGCACTTTTCTATGAGGCTAATGAATGGACGTTTGCATAAGTGGAAGTGGAAATGTCTGACCCATAATTAGGCCCTCAGGAAGAGCAGCACTTCTGCAAGAGTTTGTGTTTGGCGCTTCGCTCACTTGTGATGCTTTTCTTGTCGTGCGCAGAGCTTCGGAGGAGAAACAGTGTGAAGCTCGTTAGAGGCCTCAAAGTCCTGTTCAAGGGAGATCCGTGTGAGCTCGTACACTCAACTTTGTTTGATGATTTTCCGACTCCAGTCAGCGACAGTGATTTTGTGTTAGTAAGTGGCATCTTCAAAGTCGTACTCACTCCAGTCACGCACGTTGCCATCAGCACATAACATCTCGTACCGCTGCAGTTTGGCAGCTACTGGTCAAGAGACTTGGAAACTTTCCATCCAGTTGGGATTCATTTTCCATTTTATCTTCAGTTTAATTTATTGTTTTTCCTCTCGTGCTTTGTTCTTTTCTCTCGTTGGTTTTCCAACATAAAAGCACAACAACAACAGGGAACAAAACTAAATCCACGAGCACTGAACGTTCCTATACTTTGCGAGCTCGTCATAAAACTCTGGTGCAGGTTGTTCGCTCCGTTATAAAAGTTCTCTCCTCCCCCGCTGTTTCCTCTCGCAGCCCTCCAAAACGTCTCTGAGCAGTAAAGCTTTTAACACTGACAGCAGCACAGACTCTCTTAACACCACTGCTGTCTGTCACCTCATTTGCTGCACGCAGAGACCGTTAATGTGTTTTTGAAATGCTGATCCGCTTTCCGTCTGACAGGTGGATTGTGACTCGACGGAAAGCAGGAAGAGATGATCGGAAACGAGACAGGAAAGATAGGCCGAGAGAAAGTGTCAGGCAGACATGGATGTAATGAGAACAGCCTGATGTTAACACTTGAAAATGAAGCAAATCCTCCCACGTGTTAATTCAGCTCATGTGAAGATAGAGGCAGAAAGAGGATCGACAGCAGCTGTTTATCAAAACACACACCGCCGTCTCTCTCCGAGACCCCAAAGCACAGATGGGATTTTAATGACAAAAGTTGCTAAAGCTTCAAAGTGCATTATTCATCCTTTTGTTTCTGTTTTTCTTTCTTATTCCACGTCACGGCGGCCGGGCCCACACATAGTCACGTGTTTGAGTTCATCCTTCGGTGAAGAGGACGCGGAGACTTCTCGTCCTCCGTCCTGCAGCACAGCGCTCGATTCGCTGAGAGGAACCCGACCGGTTACCTCAGCAGCCTCATAATCTCGCGGAGTGAGCACGGCAGGAGGACGCAAAGTAAAATGTTTAACGTTTGAGCAAGTCACTGACGCATGCAGTGATGGTGTGAACCCGCGAGGATACGGATGTTTTGACCTTCAGGGTCGGTTTAGTTTCACTGTGAACAACTTTTTTTGTTTCGTACCAGTTTCACATCAAGTCTCTTGATTCTGTTTTTGTCACCGGCCTGGTCACACCAAGGAAGTGCTCGCACGGTAATCTACTGTAACCGGTGACACTAGCCAGCCACAATATCATTTCATTAAACAAACCTCTGTGCAAAGTAATGAGCTTACTGCCACTCAAAGTTCACCAAAGTTGAATTCAGAACAAAAGATTCTCACTTCTTTACTTTCCACTGTGAGTGTGGAGTTAACTGGAGTTAATTAATGTCGCCACGACTTTTAATCATTTTAAATGCCGCTGATATCAGCCTTAAAGGACCTCAGTGTACGATTTAGTGGCATCGAGCAGGATCGTTGCTCACCCCGGGAGACGATACGCGACCTATAGATAAAAAATGATTCTTCTTTTCAGGTGGTTATACACTAATTATGCATATTATATTACATTTCTGTCATATTCTATAAATTGAGTCCCACTAAATCACACACTGACACGCTGGACCTTTAAGGCTGGTGATATTCTGTATTCTCTTTGTTGTCTTCGAATCCCATGAAACGACTAAAACAAACAATTAGGTGCCCGAACTACAACGTCTGTGCAGCCTAAGCCTGATATATGAGCCAGGCCACATGTTTATGTCATGGAGCTCTGATCCTGCCGCCGTTAATACTCCGTGAGACACAAAATGTGTATTAATCCGCTGCTGAAAATTGTCACTGAGTAACGTTTGCAAAAAAACGTCAGTGTCCAGCTGTTTTAAGAAATGACCTGATTTTATATTTTAATATTTACATATTGAGTCAGAAGAGACTGAGGCCACAGACAGGTTAGAGAAGTCCGATCCTGTTGGGATGAATATTGTTGGATTTGGTCTTTTCATGGGATTAGTTGACCAAAAGAGCGTTGAACAGTGTCGTTTGGGTTCGTTTCTTTTTAGTATACAGTGACTGTAGTGTTGGTGAGTAACAGTGATGTTGTGAGAGTGAGTGACATGCTGCAGATTTTACTCACCTCAATCCTGTTTGATAAAATTCAAAAGATCATGTTTCCACTGTATCTGGACGTTTTTTTTCTGCTTTACAGACGAATCATCGACTGAATAAATGTTAACAGGACACTCCAACTGTGCTTGTGAATCAGTTTGTTCTACATCTGAAGGACTCTACAGAAAGCTGACGTGCATCTACACGACACGGTTAAAAAAAGATTCTTTTTATTTCTTTGGTAAATGAAGCGAGCACGCAGCAGAGACTCCCCTCCTCGCAACAACCAGGCCGATCTACATACATTTGCATCTTTCATTTGCCGTAGCGTGGGCGGATGCACATCCATCGGCGCTGACATTTCTGATGGCGCTTAACATCCAAACCAAAGATGAGGGGAAATATGTAAAGCTGAGGGTATCAAAGTGAAGAGCCAGTTAGCCTCTGCGACTGTTTAAACACTCCGAGATCATTCAGCTGCCTCAGATCAGTGATCCCTGTTTGATTCATTTAAATCTACCTCGCATTGGTTGTGATCAGAGATAAACTTAAAAATCTTCTTGAGCATCATCCGTGAAGAAAACTTCAACATCGCGGCGATCGGCTAATCTACTGCCAACTGGAATTTAAATGTGATGAAAGATTCAGTCTGATCTGCAGGCAGCGCGGCTCACAGTTTAATGTGTTTGATTACGACGATAAACACCGCCGGGGCACAGCTCCATTTCTTCAGCGAGAAAACTTGAATATATCACTCTGGGGTAACCTCTGATGTGCTGAATCAACACATTTCATCCGCCGTGGCTGTTTCATATGTAGCTCACGTCTTTGGACTCCTTCGGTTCTTTTCGATTCACACACTGTTGGTCGATGCTGTACGCTGACAGTCTGTGCTGTCATCCTTCACCTCTCTTTAAACTACATGAAATAGTCAGCGAAGGTCACTTTGTATTTCCTCCTACATGTTTTTTTTTTTCAGGCCAGTAATGTTTGTTAAGCATGAAAACCATCAGTTGACTCCAGACCAAATGTGTATACATGCAGAATCCAAACACTTTATGACTGAGTCATATGTGAAAGTAGAAGTGAGGCCAACGCAGAAGTACCAAAAAACTACTGCAGTTCCTCAAACGTCCACTTGAGGCTGGCTCCAGAAGTGAGTCAGTCTCCATAAGTCCCCATGTTTCACAGCAGAAATAAACATGTTTACAGCCTGGTACAAAAAACAGTTTTGGTCTCTGTAGCTAATTTCTCCTCATGACAACTGTACTGAGGGTGAATTTATATACAACTCACCTGTTCACATTATATTAAGGCTTAAAGTTATGCAGGATTAAGAGCGTGAACGCTTTGACTGACAGGTGGGTGGTGTTACAGATGGCTTGTTATCCGTACACAATCCATTTGGTCGAGATGTTTCACAGGATAAGTTAAAAAGCTGTGACCTGTTGGTGTTGCCTGAGGAAGAGTCAAAAGTTCATCAACATCATCAGGGTTCATCCTCCGGGGAACAAAAACGTCCGTACAAAATGTTCTAACAGTTGTTGAGTTGTTTCAGTCCGACCCAAAGGACCGACTGACACAACAGCACTGCCTCCCCTAGAGCCGCGAGCACGGCTACACTAAATTTAGACTGCTCAAAGTCAAACAAGTCAAACACGTTGAAGGAGTCTGACACACGGATCCTGCAGGACTGAGTGATGAATCAGTCGAAGATGAAACAGCTTCACGAAGAGTAAGTGACCTTCTCCTCCTCCTTTTTTCACTAGGACTAGATGTTGTCTATTATCACTGTATCACCGGGTGTATGAAAGAGATGCATTTGGGTGTAGAGTGAATGCATTGCCCATTTGTTTTACAGCGGTGTCACGGCGGTCGATGGATCGAGCCTGTGCAGGATTAAATCACCCCAGTGCTGCAGGCGGATGCAGAGTTACAGCACCACTTCCATGCAGATGAATAATTTACTTTATCAGAGCCTCTTTGCGTTTGTTTTTCTTTGTTTTTATGAATGACTGGACTACACGTCAATATATGGGTCACACTAACAGACAGAAACGAAGCCTGATGTTTACCATACTGAAACAGAAAGCAGCACGGACCCCGCTGAGATCATCCGTCATCATCCCGTCTGTCATTACAGTAGATTGATTCTGTTTCTCGTTCTTCCTCCTCCTCCTCCTCTTGGCATGTTGACAATTTGGGTGATTTAAATCCCTCAATTATTCACCTCCACGTCCTCTCAACAGCAGCTTTAAAAGCCGTAATTACTGCGGCATCCAGCTGTATTGGTGCCTGCTCAGATGATGCAGGGGTGAGAGTGATTGTAGCAGCAGAGATCTGAATGTCGATGAGCCGGAGCGGGCGCGACGGTTCTGAAAACGTTTTTTTTTTTCTTTGTGAGGATGAAGTAATTATGTTGTGATGTGCAAGACTCTGATGTTGTGATGTTATAAACATATGGCGGCTGACGATGGTTAGAAATACACAAATATGTTGTTATCATGAGAAAAACGATAAAAATGACGACCCTCTGTCGATGTCTTTATAGTTGCTGTAATGTTTAATTCACAAGACAGGTGATGCACACCTGGCAACATCTGCTGATAAAGGTCATGTGACATGACTGAAAACTCCAGAAAAGATACCAAAGGGACCTTAAGGTGAGTTTTTGTTGCTGTTGTTGCTGTTTGCGAGGTTAAGAATGAAAAAAAATGATACAAAAACAAGTAGTACTGTCTCAGTTCAGATACAGTTCTCTGTAGTACACTGTGTACTTCCAGGCATAGTGCTCTAATTTAAGCAGGGTAGTGTGCAGCTCTTCATACAGCTCTTAGATCTGACCATCCAGATCGCACAGAGTTTTTGCAACACTCCTCTTCTTCTTGCAGCTTTTCTTTGGTGGCATATCTGTAATTCTTGCCCATTAGCATAAATAATCAGCCACATGCCTCTAATTTACGATCACGTGGGATTCATCACTCAGCACGCCGGGGGGAGTTAGGGCAGATTTGGATGGTTAAGAACGGTCGGTGCATCCTGAGAAAATGACTCAGTCAACTCGTTGAATGTAAAAAAAAAAATGTAACACACTGCGTCAGTTTTTAAATACTCAGCATTAACTGCTGGCTGTGTAATAATGATCATATTAATGTGCTGAATCAAATTTAAAAATCAAGACCGTTAGAAGGAGAAATGAGCTGAACTAATAATGTTTTAAAAATGGCATGAAGCCACCGGTCTTAATGTTCACTGATATAACTGTTCCCCTGCACAACAGCCAGTGTTGAAAGGTCTAACAGGATTCGCTGTCTGTCAGCTCCTTCTTTAAAATCTCTGTGCTGAGTCTCTGGCTGATTAAATCAAATCACACTCCGGTGTCCTTCACAGTGTTGGTGGGTGGGTGGAATAATTACCTGTTGCATACCTGTGGGTAGACAAACTGACAGAACCACTTAATGGAAAAAAAAAAACTACCGGAAACTCTGCCGTGTATACAGATCCAGAGCTAAAAAAAAAGTCCCATTTTCCCCTCTGACAAAGTGATGTGACTCACAGGTGGAGCTCTTCTGCTTCTTCGACAGGCGAGAAAACTCTCTTGGTTGCCACGTCAGTACAGAAGATTGACCACTGTGTTAGAAAATGTCTCAATCTGTGCAGCAGCATCTGAAATGAAACAATGACACTGAAACCTGATCTCATAATCTTAAGTCCAGTCACATTTGGATGAATTCACTGTGGTGCCGTGTTTTCATTGGTCATCAGTTAACTCAGGTGAGGCTCAGGTGTGGTAAATACTCGTCGATTGGAAGCTTCAGTGTCTGTTGGACAGAGACGAAGCTTCAACCTACTTGAAGTGCCAACTACTTCCAGATTTGTTTCCCTTTTGGACAAGAACATCTTTAGAGGTAAGTCCCAAACAACCCACTGCCAGTCTGTCTTCAGTCGGGCATGCACCACCAACTATGTCACTGATTTTGGTGAAACTCTTTTATGGAGAAAATGTTTTCTGATGTTTACAGAGTTTCCTGCTGCCTGGACTGAGAGCTCAGAGCACCGGGGGAGTGTTAGTATTTGTACCACAGGTGTTTTTGGACCTGGCCTGTAGCACGAGGGGGGATTGCTAATGGGGAGCGGTGCCAGTGTCGTGCCAGAACCGGAGCTGTGCAAGGAGGCAATGTAACGGGGCTCAGCAGCATGACTAAAGAGTAAATCTGGGACTGACTTCTGTTGTTGGTGAGAGCTTGGTGAAATAAAAGGCTGAAAGACAGACGCAGAGGAATTGAAGGACTGTAGCAGGACACGGTTATCCAGTTTGCAAAACAAGCCATCGCATTCATCTACAGAGGTCAAGGGACATTTAACAGATAATGCTCTCTGTAGGCATCAAGCTACTCCCCATGTGTGCTTATCAGTGGCATGGTGTCAAAGGTCACGAAGCTCAAAGACAACACTTAGTAGATCTGACTTCATAAAAACATCCCGTGGGCTGTTGTCTGGGGAGACGTGAAGCTATAAGAGGACCTCGTCTCATTACACAGCAGCAGTGGGGTAACAGTGGAGTTTTCCGCTTCAACTTGAAGCCTCCGATGTTTTGTCACGACGCTCTGCTGGAAGGGAATAGATCTCCCCTCTCATAGCAGACCGCCGGTAATTATCCAGCCCGCCTACAGTTTATAATCTGAGCGGCTGTGGAGATGTTTCTCACTGTGGAGCTCGGATTCAAACAGATGAGTGATTAGATGGCAGAGTTATCTAATAGCTAATTATCAGCCCACCTACAGCATGTACTGTGGGAGAGAGCAGAGTCAGTCCAGCATCACTCCTCCTCCTCCTCCTCCTCCTCTTCCTCCTCTCTTTCATTCATCTGGTGAAGATCTAACGGATGCACTTCATTTCGTTTCTCGTGTGGGCTTGTTAATTTAGAAGATCAGATATTGGATACTGGCGCTTCGGCAGAACAGCTCATTACAATCAATTAACATTCAAGAACGTGTTCTCTCTCTTTACGCCTGACAACACTAAAGCAGAGGATTCCTCTTAAAGGCCCAATCAGTCGTTTTTCCTAACTACAGAAATTAATTTATAAATCAGTCATATCTACAAATATGACTCACTTTAAATGGCATCACAAGTACTGTAGAAAAAGCCGGTAAATGGATCTTTGAGCTAAACATTATTTTGTTTTCAAAGGTCAAGAATGAAGTAACATTAGTGCTTTTATTGAAGGAACATATAAAGGGCTCGTTCTGAGCTGATGATGACAAAAAGATTCTTATTTTCAGGTGATTATACACCAATGAAAACACAGTTATGTATATTATATTACATTTCCTCCATATTCTTCAAACAGAGCCTCCTCAATCTGACACACTGGACTTTTTTTAAAAGATCCGTCAATCTATTTCTGCAGGTTTTCAAAGGCTGCCGGCACGTGGCCGGTTACATGGTTACAAAATCAACTTGAAAGGAGTGCAGGTGACTCAGGAGGCGGCGGGTTATGTTCAATCTCAATCAGCTGACAGTGAAACTTTATGCAACAACAGTTAGTGGCAATTGTTTGGGGACAAATCCAGGTAGAGCAGGATGCTGATACAAAAAATACACAAATTGCCTCCTCTGCATGAAACAGAAGATTTAATCAACAGAGCATTGACTCCAGGTGATCTACGTCTTTATTCTAAGTCTTAACCTGCTTATCGGAGGGATTTAAAACTGGCAGGAGACAAAAGATCTTAATTAATAGTCGAGGTCGCCTGGATTCAGCCGTGTCGAAGGCCCGCACCCTCTTCCTCTTCCTCCCAGCTCTCCACCTGCCTGATAAGAGCGCACAGAGAAAATCAATTTATTATTGGAAAGCGAGGCTGTAAGGTGGCTCAGCCGTGATAAGTGATATGTATCAGGATGAACACAGACTCTTCTGTGTGGAGGCAGACAGGGAGGAGAGGCTGGAAACGTTTGGGAGGGAGAGGATGCGCTCGTCGTCTTCGGATAATCCTTTAAAAAAAAAGTCGGCGCCGTCTTCTGGCAGCCGTGTTTTTAAAAAGTTGTCCTCCACTGTTATTTCTCTGTCAAAGATTAGCTCTGTTTCTCCAGAGACTCTTATTTTTTCCATTAGAGATTAAACCAGTGTTATCTCCTATTAAGAAGGAAAGGTGGGGAGAGTCGAGGTGCGAGACTGCAGAGAAATCTGATAAATATTTGCAGCTTATTTGTCTTCCTTCCTCCGTCTGATGTCTCTTCTTTATCTTCCGACCACCATCTTCGATCTGTCAGAATATCCGGTCAATCAGAGACTCCTGACAGCCATCAGTGTGGCACCATGCTGAAGTTCGGTTAAATCTTTCACGCAGATTTCTGACAAGCAGCAGATGCCAGAACTGTTGATGACTGACTGCAGAGACCACATCTGCTGCTGTCAGCGGTCGAACAGAACATTGGATATGTGCAAACCAGGCATGCACAGCTGACTGTCAGCTGTAGTCGTAACCAGCAGTCTTATGACAAAGCAACAAATAGACGAAAACACCAGCTAACAGTCAGCGACTGACCGATATAGTTTGAAGGATTCGGTTTGCTCTTACCAACAACTAAAAGTGACTTCTTGCCTGCTCTCTTCCATCAACTCCCTCTTTCAGTCTTTTCACCTCTGCCTTTAAGTCCATAGAGGCTGCTGAGCCCGGTTACATTACCCAGCTCCGGTTCTAGCACGACTCAGTTCCTTGGGCCTGAAAACCTCCTCTCGAAATTAGTTCGCAGCAGCTACAGTTCACAGCAGTTACTCTGTAAATCAGAGAGTTGATGTGTTACTTCAACCTGATTTAAAACCTGTTGTCTAATGTTGATTCAAGATACAGGAGCACCCAGTCTCTCCTCATAGTGTTGCACAGCAGGAAAAACATTACGTGAACTGTGATTATCTATCTGAAAGTTTAAAAAATCTGATGGAGGACAGACGTAAATTGAGGGGCTTGAAACATATCAGAGCTGAAGCATTAGTTAGAAGTTTGTACCTCAGTCGGTAGGATGAGGGTTAAAGGAATTAAAAACCATAAAGTGACAGCAGTCATGTCGTCTTTTAAAAAGAGAAATTGCTCTCATGAAAACGACGTGAATGAACCTTTGAGCTCAGAGAAGCTGCTGCTCTTCTCTATCTTGTTTGCAGCCTCAGTTCATTTAAAGCATCAGCTCCCTCAGCTCTGTTATAATGTAATGTAATTTAGAAGAGATGCCTCCAGATGCCCAAATGCCAGTGTTCCCCTGATCAGACTAAATGACTTGGACTCTGCCGAGGCGATACGCAACGTGCACGGCTCAGTATCAAGTCTTTTCGGGATGGTTTATGAAAATTGCCCCGTGTTTTCAATCATATATAATCATCCCTGTAAGAAGCCTCTATTTTCCTCCAGGGATCACCTAAGCCTGTCCCATTATAGTCGATATCATGAGGCTTTCTCCGGCTAAAGTCTCTCATTTGCCCTGTGGCACACCTCCCATTACACATGGCTCCAGGCTGACATTTACCGAAGCCTCCTACTCGTTGTTATCGCACACACAGAGATGGTAACGCTTCATTCTGCTCAGCGGGGGCCTCCCATCTCATTCTCTCTGAAATTATTGTTTTTCTTTCCCTTCTCGTTCCATCTTCAGTTCGCTGCTGCGTCTCGCACTCGTCATCAGCCCCGCTTCAACTTTGTCAACTCATTTTGATTTCATAAGATTAGAAGGATTTCACACACACGTTCGATGTGAAATGACGCTCACAGCAGCATATTGATCAGTTTAGCTTTAATCCAGGTGACGGGCAGAGGAACAAAGATGCTTTGACGCCGGCCTGGCAGGGTGTCGATAGACGGCATTAGTGCCACATCTGTTGTGCATTTCGGTGCGTGGTGGCAGTTTTATGAGGCTGAGCAAAACAGGAAATAAACCCTGAAAATATCACCATGAATCTTTAGGGTAAACACTTTTTTTTTGTTTACGTCGTGACAGCAGGATTTATATGTCAACCCCAGAGCAGAGTAAAGTAGATTATGGCCAAGTGTAGCAGCAATCATTAGAGTCCTCCCAGCCATGCAGATGCCTTTTAGAAAGGCCAATGTATTCACCCAACAACAAGGCAAGACGAATGTTTTCTAGCTACAATCTAAAGCCAGTTAAATGTCTACTAAAAGGAACATGAATAATGTATTTTCCAAATAGATCTATTTAACCTAACGTAGCTTTTCTGTATTTATTTGTTTTCCTCACAGGGAGCAGCAGAGCTGAGTTAGAGCCGACAGCTGCAGTTTAATTTCCCCACCGGGCAGATCTTAGTTTGAGAAAGCATCGCCATCCTTCTCTTCATCTATTATTTCATAATGTAGGCGTTGTGAAGCCCTGTGAGACTTGATTAGAGGAAGCGCAAATTAAATTGACTTCACTAGTTGGAAAGTACAGCACGTGTTTAACGCCGTGCACCGAGCCAGACGCTAAATTGTTTTAACAATATGTAGAAAATCAAGTCGAGGAAACAACATCCTCACTAAGCGAGACCTTTACCTTAACCCACGACTCGCTCGCTGAAATTCGGTTTGTGGATATTAGTGAGAAATCTTCTTCACGGTGACAAATTGAAACTTAAGAGAGAAAAAGCAAACAGCTGTGATTGAATGCTCCATCCAGAGGAAGCTGAAATCACCCGTGTTAATCTTTTTCCCTTCTTGTCCCTTTGGTATCTCAGTGTCAAGCTTCACAGACAGGCTGAGCTTGTAAACATCAGCACACTTATTACAGTTATCTTTCAGTTATTTTTTATTATCTTTAGCCAAAACTGGTGTTCCCATGAAGTCTGACTTTAAATTAATTCACTTTTAGTGACGTACACAATGAAAAACAATCAACCAGACAACAAAATAATATCACAAAGAGACAAACTGCAAACAAACTACATATTTTACTATTTAGTAATGGTAATATTCATTTTTTTTTAATTATAGATCAGTAATTAATTATACAGAGAGAGAATAAAATGCTGTTATATTAACGTCTAATTAAAGATTTATGTGGAATTACATCAATAAAGCTATTAACTACAACTTTAATTATCGCTTTGGTTTGTTGTTTCGTATTTTATTTGTACAGTAAATTAATAACCACTTATTTTCTATCTAGGGCCACGACAATGTGAGAGAGGCATCTTTATAAATGAAATAAAATGATGCACCCTGTTTTTTCATTCCAGCTGAAGTCTCCAAGTTCAGCTTTCAGTGTTTACATGCAAAGTGATGTAATCCAGTCTGGTGTACACATGCTGCTCTGTGTTTAATCAGAGCAGATCAAGTTAAATCATCTGCATGCTTCAACTTTTCCATTGATCGCTTTATGAAAAAGTTTAAACTGCCTCTGTGCAAACAAAATTTCCATCGGACAGATAACAGCAGTACAAAAACAAAGCACACAAAGAACAGTGCAAAAGTGTCAGCACACAGATATGCCCTTTAAACACGGTGTGCAAATGTAATTAGTTTCATTTTCTTCAAACTGAAAAAGTGAGACTGTTCATGTACTGTACTGTAGTATCACTTTGGTCCCTGCTTTGTAATCATCACCACCTACGCTGTGTTTTTATTTTCAGGTTTGTAATTAAATCCATATTTATCATGTGCTGCACCGAGCACAGATGGAGAGTTACAGTCACAATGAATAATTCACCACGCACAGCAGAGATGAGGGGATACATCTCTCTTGCCGTTAGAGCGACTTAAAACCCGTCGTATCAGTGAATCAGAGATGGAAACCATCTACAGCACCGCCCACACGGTTTTTACATATAATCACATTTAATATCATAATTATATTCACCACATTCAGCATAATGCACCACGTTCCACCACATTAAAGCCTCTCTCTGTATCCGTCAGCGAATCTAGTTTAGTCACAGCTCAGATCTCAATCAGAGCTGTAATCACATCCATATTCAGATCCCACCTGGATCCATATTTCTGCTCGTCCATATTGGCGGCGGCCGAGTCGAACCAGGTGTTAAAGGTCGTCCACGGCTCGGTGCAATTACTCACTCTGTATCCCCGCAACAGATCAGTGATCTGCTGTTTGTGTCCCAAGGTCAAAGCACAGTGATGGATTATTACTTTACACGACTGTGAACTGCACGAGACAGAGACAGATTTCACTGAATTGGGAAAAGGTTGTTTTGTCTTGGATGTTTCCACGCCGACGCCACAGAGCGGCCGAGGAAAAATGACCTCCGTGTTGTCCTGAGTGGGCCGATGAACCTCGATCAGAATCGCTTTGATCATCGTGTACAACAAAAGTGCAGGAATTTGTCTTCGGGCTGACATTTTTGAGACACAGTGAACAAAATACTGTACGCAGTTCATCCTAAGACAGATATAAGACAAATATAGCCAAGAGCTACATTAACCATATATTGAGCTTTAAAGACTCTTTTTAAATGAGTCTCTCATGATAAGTTATCAAGAAACTTTCATTTGATGTTGTGCTTTCACATCTGAACTCATTCATGCTAAATCACCAACAATAAAAGTTAAACTAAAAGATATCAGCATCATTTATTAAGAGATTTACACTTAAAGTCTTAGATTAGATTTGATTGATGGGAATGTAAGAAAACACCCACGTCTGTCATGATCTGATTCAGGTGTTGCTGGAAAATAAGAAGCATTAGCTCATAAAAAGTTGAACTGCCGTTGTTTTCAGGAGTGTCAAGTGCGACGCTTGCTTGCAACTCTTTGTCACAGGTTGCATATGTCTATGAGTTGATGATTCATCTTTTTTTCAGACGGGCTGCTGAAGTAAAACTGTCCAATAATAATAAAAAAAAGTCCAAAAAACAAACTTTTGTGTGACATAAAAATATACATTTTATGCTTTTCCTGTTTGGTTGAGTTAATTTTAGACATCCGCGATGACAGAATACATCCTGCTCGCCTTCCTGAATGACACATCTTCGGTATAAAACCATTTCCAGGTCTCACACAGCTGTGGATAAAAGTTAAGTTTAGGCAAGACTGAGTTGGGTATCACTTACATAAGCAGCTTTCTGAAACAACTGATGCGTTTGCTTTTCTTGCTTTCTTTTCTTATTGCATCATTTGGCGCAGCAGAAATGTCAAAACTTTTTTTGGGATTTGCTGCCACAGAGTTGCATGTGAACTTTGGTTTGGTTTGGTGCTGGACTGACGGCTGTTTCTCTGTATGCATCAAAGCTGAAGCTGGTGTCAAGCAGCAGCTGAAATAGTTGCGACAGCTTGTACACCAGCTGAGCAGAAAATTCCTTCGATACCCTTTTGTCATGAAGTGAGACAATGACTGTTGTCAGACCTGTCAAACGTTGCAGGGAAGGTATTGTGCAAGATTAGTGGACTGAGTCAGAACTGGTGTCTGAACGCAGACATGATTTGTCAACCTGGTGTTTGTCTGATCAGTTTCGATTGAATAACAATATCCCGTGTTCCTGGACTGCAACGATTCCTCGAGTAACTCGATTGAGGAATTTCCTCTGCCTCGAAGCCGTTTAATTGAATTTAAAGCTCACATTTCCCACGGATTCTTTTTAGTTTTTAGTTACGGGCTTTGTGTCCCCTGCAAAGTGGAAGAAGACGGAAGCAGGCTCTTGGTAACGTGTGTGGACCACGTTGATGTTCAGAATGGCAGACACCGGGACAGAAAACAGCGAAAATGAGCAAACGTAGCAAAGCGAAAGTAATAAGAATAATAATTTTATACGATTAATCGATAGAATATGCAACAGAATTCCAAAATATTCCATAGCTGCAGCCTTACACAAAACTAATTAAAGTAAAAAAGGATACTACAGTGGGATGATTAGGGGTCAAGAGGAGGGATGAGTGTGGTCAGTTGCTGGAGGATGAACAGGAGCTGAAGGTTTGTTTGGGTCGTGTACGGTGGGATGATTGGGGTTGAGGTGAAGGATGAGGGGAAGAGCAGAGGCTGATTAGAGTCTGGAGCAGTAGAGAATCTGGGTGGAGACACATCTCGATGAGCTTACAGCTTCATCATCGCATTGTGTTTCATATAACAGAAGGAGAACTACTTAGATGGAAATATTAACCCTAACACACATGGGGAGAATGTGCAAACTCCTGAAGGGACCTGGGATGGACGAGGTTCAGACCCAGGATCTTCTTGTTGTGAGGCCAAAGTGCTGCCGACTCGCTGGAGAGGGAGAGCAGGGTTAGACACACTTATATTTTATTAACTTCATAGGTTGCGCTTGGGTGAAGTTGGCGTACTTACAAGAAACATGTTTTACAAAGAATTGTCAAAATCGAAGCAGCAAAGGTTGAGGTATCTTTTTAATTTTTGGTTTGCACATTTCCCGTCATGCAGCTGGGTAGGTTCTTTCATTTGACTGTCTCTGCCTCCCTTCTTTCAAACTTCCTGTTTGTAATAGACGCTCTCTGTGTTCGGAGTGATCTGAAATTAGTGGAGAGACTGTGCGATGAACCGTACCGGACTTCTAACGTGAAAAAGGGGATGGCAAGGTCCATCTAGACTTAGCTTGCCGACATAAACACAGCAACACGGTGGTGGTGCACACAGTGAACGGAGCCACCTTCATCCAGTTTGTAACATATGAAGTGTTTATGTTGTGAAACATGCTGTGATGACTTTGTAGTTTTCATTTCCCTTCAGTTGATCTGTGCTCCAATGACTTTGCAATGTCTTTTCAGCTCCTCTCGTCTCTTTTAATGTCTGACGCATTTGCAGTTCAGGGACTTGACATACAAACAGCAGTTTAGTGTAGTCCATGTTTCCCTGAGTGAAGGAAAACCCATTCGTAAAACTTCGACTTTGCAATTGATTGCAGCATAAAGCGTTGACCCAAGTGTAAGATTTTCTTAATCCTCCTCGACTGCTAATATAAATACGAACAGTAAATCCCGTTAATATTTAATGTCTGTGCGAGGATCTCTGAGAGACGTCTCCTCTGTGCTTCCTTTTTTTCATTGCTAAATAATTAATAATGCAGCCGTGTTTTGCCTCAAAATTCGTTTGATTCTTGTTCGTGATGCTCTTTGCTCTCGACGGCGTTCGTCTGTTTGGGATTGTTTTGTCTGAAAGGTGCAGCAGATCTCTGGAGACTCACCTGGGAAGGAAAACAACAAGCTGTTGTTTTTTTTTGCTGTGGGCTCTTCATGTTCAGTCACGGTTCAACTGCACACACACACACACACACACACAATAAAAGCAGCTTGTTACATCAACCCTCACCGTGTCTCCTCTAAAAGTGGTTTATGAACAGAAAAATTACTGCAGGATCAGAAATGGGGGTTACAAAGTACAGAAGAATCGTGAAAAATCTGCAGAGAGGCAACAAAACATACGCCATCCCTTCGTGTTTCACAAACAAATCCTCATCAGAGACGGACACCCGGTGGGTCGCTTTGCTTGATGGAGTCTGGCCTTGAAGCTCGACCCCAGAAGATGACGCAGCACGGTGACTTTCAAAAAGTATTCAGCTCTTTCCTTTTTTTTTTTATTCATCTGGGGAGATTTGCATCAGCGCCAAAGTCGACCTGGCCCATTAAGCAACATAAGCATCTGTTTGGGGCCACACCTGCCGCTGAAGGGCCTCCGGAAAGGCAGCGTCGTGATGCAGGCGGTGAACTTAATCTGGCCACATGCTGCGCACATCTGAGCGAGTTTTGTCAGTGTCACCTGTTAACGCTCCTGAGGATTCAGAGGAAAAATGAGGAATGATCTTGTTGTTGGAGGTTGTGCTACTATTACTATTTGTTCAGCTGCCTTGTCTGACTAACCTCTGCCCTCATTTCAGACCCCGCTACCTGCCCACCGCATCGTCTCCCCCCTCTGCACACCTGCTCCAGTATACAGTACTCCCAAGTGAGCATCATTCTGTATGTTTCTTTTCTCGTTCCAGCCTTATCTTTGATTTTTCCGGCCTCGGTTCTACGAGTTCATGATTGTGTTTTGAGACACACCTACCCACCGCGGTCCCCTCGGTTTTGTTTGGCTGCCTTCCAGGTAATGACTGTGCAAGTTGCTGGCTTGAATTCAATGCTAATTGCTAATCAGAAATTCTGAAAGACTTTATAGTCACCGAGCGCTGCCTTGTTGATGCAGTAACAGTTTACAACAAGGGTACAAATGATATACTTAAATAGTGCTTAACTATTCATGACTCATGATGCATGCATTAATGCAGGATGAACTTTCTCACCACTAACAAATGATCAAGTCACTATGAACTACCATAACTTACATAAAGCTTTATATGATGACTGATTTGATTAAAACAAAGCTTCTTGTTCTTTGTTTCTTTGCTTCGGGTCTAAAATAAACGTCTGTGTAACTTAGCTCAGTTTGTTAGCCAGGCTGGCTGGACTGTGAGGTCAGAGCACCAGGGGAGTGTTTGTACCACCACCAGAGAAGAGGAGGTTTACAGATCTGAGGTGAGGGGGAGCCGGTGTGGTGCCAGAACCGGAGCTGGGCTTAGCAGCCTCTAAGGACATAGTTAATGCTGAAAAGACCAAAATAAGTGCATCCATATATGAACTAGTGTCACTTATTGTTCAGGAGTTTGTAATGATTTGGGCAAGTGCAGTAATTATAATTAAAGGATCCATGTGTGTGATTTTGTGACATCTAGCTGTAGTAAGTTGTTGATTGTAACTTCCTTGCCTCGCCCTCTCCTTCCTGGCATGAAAGAGAAACTTTCAGGGATTAGAGAAGCACAAACACCAGGATGGCCGAGTGGTTAAGGCGTTGGACTTAAGATCCAATGGGCAAATGCCCACGTG